>NC_083344.1:64006928-64314290 GCF_019175385.1 Lycium barbarum | reverse complement strand
GATGCATGCATAATATTTTATCATAGATATCTTTTCCCTATGCATGTTCATATAAGTTCTAACTGAACATTCAAAAGTTGGATAATACCATTTAGAAGGTGGTATTCCAAATATGTAATCTCCCTCAACTCAAATACAATATATATACCAAATTCACTTGTAGTAATTTCGAAACAAAAGTAAAAGTTTGAGTACTTACAGCCCAGTAATGGGGCTCACTGATGTTGCATCCACCGCTATATTTGTTGTAATCATTGAGAGGATCTTTTCTGTGTGTTCTGTTGGCAGCCAAGATAAGTGATGAAGGCTGACAATTCGGACTTTCAGCAAGAATTCTTTTTGTACCCCAAGAGTGGACCGCATTATGTTCATTCTCCCCCTTTTAAAATTCAGCTAATCATTCCCAAACCAAAACATAAAAATCCCAACAAATAGAATAATAATAAAATTATAAAAAGATGAACAAATAATACTTTAAACATTGACAGTTCTTCTTTTTTTTGTCCTAAATTTTGCTTACTCCTATTTCTGGATTTGGGCAGATCATTGTTACGTAGGGACCATCCTAATATAATTTTTGTATTGTTACAATAATTTTATTGAATATCATCGATCGAGGGGAAAAAGGAAGTTGAGTACCTGAAATTGGTGGTGTTTAGATAAAAGAAAATTAGACTCAGATCCTCCAAGGGTGCATGGAAAAAGAATGGAAGAGAAAATGAGAAGGAAAAAAAGCCGTGATCCTGTACATAGCATTGCAATCATGGGTTGTTTTCTTCGATTTCTAAAGAGGATTACTAGTCAAAATCGGCGAACAAACTTGATCTTAAGAAAGAAAATGAATAAACATGCAAATTCTACATGGGGAAACTCCTACAAAAACTTGGATGAAATTGGTTATTTTGAAGATGGAATGGGTAATTTTTAACTGTTAAATAACGTAAAGTGTGCAAATGCTTTCAGAACAAACAGGAGAGAAAGAGAAAGAGGGTGGGAACGAAAATAAATTAGGATAATGTATGGGGTAAAATATGGAATTGCCAGGTGGCCGATTCAGGTGAAGACACGTGGAAATAGGGACAGGTCAGGCATGAGCCAGCGATTAAGTGATACTAGCTAAGTTCATGTGATCGGTCGGAAGGTTTGCCTCACTCACAGTCTCCGAAAATACAGGCCGGGGGAAGCGGGGTAAGTATGGGTTACTGGCCGGACGGAATGAAGCTCGGAGGTCAGCCGATATGGAAGATCTCATTATGACCACTCCAAGTTTTTTATAAGAATAAGATCATGTGAGTAGTATTGTGCGATGCGATAAATCTATTCTCATTATTGTTGAAGTTCTAATGTATGTTGTCCCGATAGTAAAGTTCCCTCGTAGGTTGTCCTTATTCATATGAGGTAAGTCAGTAATACGTCACGAACCCTCCAATTGCCTATTAAATTTCCCTTATTTCCTTCTTATAAACTGATGAATTCCAAGGGCAGAGGGGGAACGTCTAGTTCAGGCAGTAACCAGAACCACGTATAGGCATTAGTGGGTTGATAGGACCAAGAATCATCGCTAAAATACAAACCGTTAGTTCATGTAGATGCTTAAACATTTAGGAGCCTAATGTCTACTTGTCATTTGTTGTTCCTATTGTTGAAATATGTATTTTTATAAATCAAAATGATGACTGATTTGGGCCTGGAAGCCTAAAGCCAAATGGACTGATAACAAAGGGTTCTTGGATCTCAAACGGAGTGAAATATGTATTTTTATAAATCAAAATGATTTTTACAAAATTATTTCAATAATGTTTTGCCATTTCATTTGGCAAAACAACTTCAAATATATATTAAGTCATTTAAAAGTAATTTACATATTTTACTATTTATGTTAAAGTATTTGTCAAGCTTAATCGGAAAATAACTTAAAATAATTATTTGTTAAAATTATCAAGTATCAAATTGATAAGTATTTTACTCTGTTTAATTCAAGAAAACTTGATTATTTAAATAAATAATCATTTTACCTCTCAAAATTTTAAATCCCTGCATAATCAATTTGCATTTCTTGCAATTTTTAGATTAATCCTAATTAATTAACTGTTTAATTGTGGTTATACTTATAAATTGCTTATTGTGTGATTAATTGCAGCAACAATTGAAATGACCAATTGATTAGCTAATTATGGCCATAATAAAAATAGCCAATTTCATGTTTCAGTTCAATTTAGGCAATTTTGCAATTAAAGTCCCTTTCATGATTTGGCCGTGCCTTTAATTTAAACCAATAGGTTAATTGTTTAAATTTAGGCCATAATTAAAGTGTTTCACTAATTAACATGCTTTGATTTTTACTATCTATTTAAATTGCGTTTTTTATCCCTCCTTATATATATGTGTATACACGAGTATACACGAATATACATGTATACCCATGTATACACATATGTATACATGTATATCGGCTTGGGCCCCCTCCCCTTTCTTTTCTTGCAGCCGAGCCTAGTCCATAAGGACCAGGCCCAGCCCAAGTGCCCCTTTATTTCAAAAAAAATAAAGACCAAACAGGCCATGGTCTCATTTGTCTTCAAGGGTTAGGGTTTCACCCGAAACCCTAAGCTCTGCCCCCAAGTTGTTTCTCTCTCCTCGCTTCATATATGCTGGAAACGGCAAAAGTAAGGAACCACATGGTAGTATGGACTGCTGCATGGCCGAGAATGGCAAGAGCATTTATTGCTCTGCCATTTCTCACCTATTTCCGGCAAGGTTCAACCCCAAACACAGTATTGTACTTCCTCTTTTCTTTTTTCTGTTAATTTCTGGGCCAAACTAGTACAAATTCTTAATGGATTTTGTCTTGAGGCAACTTTTAATCCTCAAATCCCATTGGTTCATCCGAAACCAAAGGATCCCTTGAGAACCCCCTCAAATCTGACCCTCCATGTTCATTTGACTTCAATCCTCACCGTAGAATATGGATTGAAAGAGAACCAACCTCATTTTGTGCCTAGTCCCACATCGATTGAGGACTAGGATTTCTCAAAATTGGGGGTTCTATATAAAGAACCCCCCAATTCACATTTTAGAAGAGACTCGAATGGAGATATACACTGATATACTCAAAAAAGGGTCGAATTACCTAGGGTTTTTGCTATTTTAGCTAAGACCTTTGATTATTTTGCTTTAGTAAAAATTTTAAACTAGTTTTCTTTGTTCTTGTGTGGCTGAGATTGAGTTGGTGGAGCAAGGAAGGCTTCTAATTCCATTCTCGACAAGGGCTGCGCAAAAGAAAGGTAATGGTTCTTCCTTTTATTCATTTTTAGTAATTTATGCATTTATTTGATGGTTATGTGTTAGTTTTAAATGTTAATGTAGCTTCTTAGTTTATTATTAAGTCTATATGTTTTTTTAGCTTGAGTTTTAAATGTTAATATAGCTGCTTAGTTTATTATTAAGTCTATATGTTTGTTTAGCCTGAGTTTTAAATGCTATTTTAAATGCTAATATAGCTGCTTGGTTTATTACTAATTCTATATATTTGTTTAGCTTGAGTTTTAGATGTTAATGTAGTTTCTTAGTTTGTTATTAAGTCTATATGTTTGTTTAGTATGAGTTTAGAGATCTTAGTATATTTCTCATGTTCAACTGTTGAAGATCTCAGTTTGGGATATCATGTTCTTTAGGCCCAACTTTCTGCTTAAGTACTATATAGCTTAGATAATGTTTTTTATTTGTGTTTTGATTAGCCAAGTACCTATTTAGTATTAAGTTGGAAACAAGCTAAGTGTGAATCCACCTCTTATGTCTGTTCCTACTTGCTTTGGTCATTTATTGAGATTGGTTTAGATATTTGATATTAGTTAGTATACATGTCGTTACTGTTCGCTTTTACGCGGATAAGGCATAAAAGTTATTATGAGGTTGTTGGTGCTCTAATTGGATTTTAATGTTTTAGAGTGGTCACCTAATTTATTAAAGGAAAAATCGGAAAACCAGATAAAAGATTTTTCAAGCAAAAGAGAAATCTTCGGTACTAAAGTTCGAGGTAAGGGTTCTGGTGATCCCCTAGGGAAGGTTTTACGCACCCTAGTATTAAAGATCCGTAGAATACAGTTGACCTACGAGCTTCAATGTGTGATTAATGTACTTATTTCTTTACAAATGTTTTGATTTTCCACAAAAAAATGTCATTCATATCCATATCATAACTTCAAGGAAAAATTTGGCAAAAAATCCCCTTAAAAAAGAGGTTTTTGGGTTTGGAAAATCCATGTAAGTATTCAACTCACTTTATTACCGGACTAGGACACACTCGGGATTTCTCCCAAGTAGATTCGCTACTATACTAGTCCTAACAAGATGAGTTTAGTTCTTACGGGTTTTTATTTTTTATAAGAAAATATGGAGTATTCTCTTATATTTATACATATATATAGGTATATGTAAAAAAAGAAAGTCTCTTTAAGTCCAAATTTTATCTCTTTGAAGCCCATAAGGTCCAACCGTATTCCATGTCCCAAAGTCGATCATACCTCAATTTTGGTCCAAGTGTATTTCCCTTTGTTTTCAGTCCATTTGGCTTTGGGCTTCCAGGCCCAAATCAGTCATTATTTTTTATGAGATTTTTTGTTAAGTTCAAAGCCCATTTCCAGCTTCAAAAATGTACAAAATCTTTATCTTTCAGAACGTCTAACCTAGGTTAAGAAACGGTTCCTTGAGTTTGCAAAAGAATTTACTAAAACACAGCTTTAGCTCCAAGAAAATGTCAAACAACTTGCCTTTTTAAAATCACGGATGATAGCCCAAAATTTCATTTACTTAACCATTTTGAAGAACCATTAGACATTGCTCCCCCCTTTTTTGAACTTTAACCAAAATCCCATTTTTTCTTGCATTCTTTACCACTAACTGTGTCATTTAAAACTAATTTGAGAAATTCAAAATCAAGCTAAGTTTTGATTCGTCACGCGAAAATTGATCGTTATCCCAGTTTTTTAATAAAGGGTTTAGCGACTTCCTAAAACACTAAACATTGAATTCCTAACTTCTACACATGCATAGGATTTCAATATTTTTTTGCAAGAGTTTTTGCAAGTATATATATATATATACATAAACAGATATAGAAGGAAAATAAAGGAAGATAGTTCAGGCTGGTGGGCATACCCAAGCCCACCAATAGACTATTTTCACTCATAGTCGTGCCTTCAAATAATTTATCTTCCCTTTCTTCCCCCTATCGGACTCGATGAAAGAAGGTAGTTGGGCCTCTGGTCCAACAGGTTTCATGCAAGGATGCGGCCAAGGTTGTTTCATGCAATCAAGGAAAAAATGGAAATATGGAATAGAAAGCATCTAAAACTGAGACTTATTAAAAGAAAATTTTGTGTAATAAATACATATATGCCATATAATTCTAAAATATACTCCATTTGATGAAATAGAAACTCAATTAAACATACCCACCCACATGGACTAAAAACATCAAAGAAACTGTTACATCTCGTTGTTTTGGACGTTGAGGTTCGTTAGGTGTTAGTTGTTTTAATTGCGATCTGAAGTGATGTGCGCTTATTTTATGGTCGAGAGAACGCAAAAGCCCAGAGTGACGTTCATGAAGTTCAGTTCTAACACAACAGACCGCTCCTCAATAGGACATTGGGGTAAGGAGATATGGACGTTACAAGTTGGGATGGCAGATCACGAAAATAGCCTGCGCGAACGCGCCGGGGAGTGGCGTGAACTCGCAGGAGGCCAAGGGCCAACTCAGCGTAAACGCACCACCAAAGGGCGCGAAGGCGCGGAGAAAATTTTAGGCTCGGGTCAGGGATTAAGATTATATGATTTGAGTATAAGAATATATATGACATTTGGAGACCGTATGGTGTAAATTAGTTCATACGTTACTTGATGAAAAAGCCCTCGTAACCGTAAGCTAATGTGGGGCCCACATGTCGGGGTTTTATAAAGGACATATGAAAAATTATAAGAGTAGTACATGGGAGGTTGAGCAAGTCTTAAGAAGGGCCCTTCAGCCAAATATTGGCATAAGCCCTCCAAAAGGGTGATTTAAGGATACGTTTTCGGCTGATCTGCCATGGAGAGGCCAAAATGCACGCCATGATATGTTTGGAATTTGGAGTCACACAAAAAATGAAAGTTGTAGATAATTGAATTAGCTTTCCAACTATAGGTCGTGCGCCCTCACACGACATCAGTATCACAAGTTATGAACTTTTTACTAAACGAACGCGCAGGTAGAAAAAAAAAAAGCCAGTGCAACCGCCCGAAGGCACCGCGAACGCGCTGACCAAATTTTAGGTCGGTTTGGGCAGATTCTGGAACTCTATATAAGGGGGGCTTATCCCTCCTTCTTCATCCAAAACACCCAAAAACACCCCAAAAATTCTGAAAAACCTCCCACACCTCTCAACATCAATTTTAGCCCGGATCAAGTATAATTCCCGAATTCCGATCCAGGCAGCGTACAGTTGCGATTACAAAATCGTATAACAACGCGTTTGGCTCAGTTCAAGGTGGGAGAAAGTGAAGATATAATAATATTATTAGGAGAAAGGTATGAATCTTTTACTATTAATGCTCATCTTGGTTTACTACGGGAATAGAGCAATTAGATAGTCATATAACGGAGTAGTTGGTTGAAAAATCGGATAAATATCATATGAGGTGTCATATGGAGTATGTTGATGTTAGTGATGATGTTGTTGTTGTTGTTGTTGGTGGTGGTGGTGGTGGTTGTTGGTTCATTCTAATTATTCTATTGAGTCTCAGATGATGATTTAGTTTGTATATGGTTTCTCCTAATATTCTATTTGTGCATAACGTTATTACATCATTTCACCGAGTCTCGGGCCGGGTACATATTCGTGCACAGTTTCATTGCATTGTTCATCGAGTCCCTTACTAGAGAGCCGAGTACGGTATATATATGATTATTTCACCAAGTCCCTCACTAGAGGGCCGGGTACGGTATATATATGATTATTTCACCGACTCCCTCACTAGAGGGCCGGGTACAGTATACATATGATTATTTCATCGAGTCCCTCCTTAGAGGGCCGGGTACGGTATATATGTATATGACTTCATTCACCGAGTCCCATACTGGGCCGGTTATGGTATATTTTATACATATATATATATATATGCATGACTCATTTCATAAGGTACAGATGCTTTGGAATTCCTTGATTATCATATTTGTCTCCTGACATCTTTTACTCAGTCATGATCTTCCTTAATGTACTTCATGCTTTACATACTCAGTACATTTTCCTTACTAACCCCCTTTCTTCGGGGGCTGCGTTTCATGCCCGCTGGTACAGATACTAAGTTTGGTGATCCTCCAGCTTAGGACTGCTACTCAGCTACTTAGAGAGCTCTATTGTTCCAGAGCTTGAGTCATTTTGGTACAGATCCTTTGACATAAGCCTTGTTATACTCGTAGAGGTCTGTAGACATATGTGGGTTGTGTATATACGGTTTGGTTAGCTATGCAGATGTAGTTCGTTTTGGATATATCGTGTATAGTGGCAGCCTTATTGGCTTGCATAATTTGTTATGTTTTGGTTAGCTGTTGCTTCTCAAGAGACAGGTTCTTTTTGATGTATTACATGATGAGTATATAGAGTGCTTTTATAGATTGCCATATTTTTTTTTAGTTTCGGTCTGATTATATTTAGCAGGTTCGTATATGGGTGTCCAGTTCGGGCACTAGTCATAGCCCATCGGTTTGGGTCGTGACAAAAGTGGTATCAGAGCAGTTTATCCTCAGAGTGTCTACAGACCGTGTCTAGTAGAGTCTTGTTTATCGGTGTGTGGTAAACCACATCTATAAACAGGAAGATACAGGGCATTTAGGATGTCATCTTTCCTTCTTACTTTAGATCGTGCGATAGAGCCAGAGTATAGGAGATATTGCTTCTTACCCCTTTTCCTGTAGGTAAGCACAGATTGATAAAGATGAGAGAGACAAGAATGGCTAGACGAGCCGGTGGTGGGAGGATAATGGAGAGGACACCTCACTATATAGCCTTCCAGACCGAGCCCAGGGCAGGTCGATTACAGGTATATGAGTTTTTATTGGAATTTCCTATATGCGTATGTAATTACTTCAGGGTAATACTGAATAGTGATTAGCGGAAATCCTAAAGGGGATCAGTGACTTAAGTATTGGAGGTAACTGCAATTAAGGTGTTGTCGCCACCATTGGGAATCTTGAAATCTAGGATGGAAGGTAGTCATATACATAGATGAAAGGTGAATATTGAGGATTGAAAAGGCCAAAATAGCATTTGCTTAATCGGCAGAGTAAGAGATCCTTTCTAATTCAGAGGGAGATGCATTACGAGAATGTTTTGGAATATGTTAAAACTTCAACTTGTTCTAGGTTATGTGAGGAAGGTCATGCAATAAGGTGTATGCGATTATACCAGCACTAACGCACCAGATTTCATTAGAGTTTCAAGGTTAAGCGTGCTTGGGTGAGAGAAATACTAGGATGGGTGACCCCTGGGAAGTGTACTAAGAGTCCTACAAAGTCAGACATAAGGGACAGATGAGAAATTAGAGTAACTTAAGGGAGATTGGAGTATACGAAGTGGTTGGAAACTCTAAAAGATCGCGAAGGATGAGGCGGACTAGACCGACAAAGAGAAAGAAAGTGCATCACAGCTCTAGAATTAGGATAAGTTCGAATAGTATTGGGAAGTACTTTGTAAGCGAGGCGTTAGTAAAGATATATATATATATATATATATATATGTGTGTGTGTGTGTGTGTGTGTGTGTGTGTGTGTGTGTATGACATCCCATATGTGGCTGCGCCAACCGGTATATGTGTCCCAGCAACCGACGTTGCGGTATACTGAAGACATCAATCGAACAGGGTAGTGAAGTTCAAGTGATAGGATGTTACAAGGTAAGTTGATGATATTTTCACCACAGGTTAGAGTTGGAAAGTCCTAATGCAATAACATCAGGGAAAGGAAGGAAATAAGTATATACAAAATAAAGTGTAAGAAACGGGGGGTGAGTGAAGCTTCCAAGAGAGACGACGGGCAAGACAAGAAACTATTTGGATAAAAATTCGAAGGTAGGCATGCGAAAGGGATAAAGTATGGTAGTGTGAAACAAAAGATGAATGCGTGGGGTCAGAAAATAGACTTCGATAAGTGGGACTAAAGGATAGTAATCACAAATACGGATGTAAAGTAAGAGAGAGAATGATCAGGCCTTGCAACGATACTAAGAGATTTTTAGCTCTAGAGAGGTATATAAAGGGATAAATGTGTAGTTATACCAACATGGTTGCCTTAGAAACAGAGAAGCTTTCCTAAAAGATGATTTAATAATAGAACATATTTGCATGTTTAAAGGAATATTTTACAAACTTCAGGGTCAATACTATAAAATAACAAGTGGAGAAGGGCGTTCGAGGAAGAAGGAACTCAAGGAAGGTTTGAGAAGGAAAGAAGGAAAGGTGCACTAATGGGTTGGTCAAAGGGAGAGGAGAGAAGAAGAAGGGAAGAAAAGGAAAATTGAGCAATTACCAAGGACAAGAGAGAGGATAATGAACTAACAAAGCTAACCGGGAGGTAGTAAGGATGAGGATAATCACATGTTTATAAGGATAATCGCATAATCAACGACATAGGATGAAGATAAGAAACACCGAGATTTAATTATAAAGGAAATAGAAGGATGTATAGGGAATATTTATGAGTATGGACTATCCTTGGCGGCAGGAAGGAGAAGAAAGAAGAGGGCATATTTGCAAGGATTTCACGACACGAACAAGAAATGGCAGAACACTGGAAGAACTATAATGCATAGATGGGATGCAAATAAGTAGTCAACGAAAATTTCGGATAAGTGAACTAAGTGAGTAAAAGGGATTGATAGTGGAAGTGGAAGAGTGTAGCATATTAACTTCCAATGGTACATTGTAAACGTAGGGTGAAACTAGAAACTCAGAGTAAGAAAACTTCCAGTGATAATAGTTGTGGAGGAGGACGAGGGACAAAAGGAGTAAATGTTTTGGTAGATTCCAATGTCCCCATTAACCTATGGATTTCAGTCATAAAAGGTAGAAGTAGAAGGGCCTTAAGGGAGGTGGTGAGGATGGATCGGTAATGCATAAGTGCCTTGTTTACATGCAAAGCCTCGATTAGCAGAAAAGAAAATAAGTCAAGCTATACGATGAAAGGACTCTGGTATTATAAGGGACCAAAAGAGTTGGAAGATCATTAGGGTTAGCCGGTGACTATTGATATTCGGAAGTTACTAGTGTATAATAACACTCTTAAAAAGGGGGGAAAAGCAGATCTAATTCCGAAGGGAGGTATAGCATTGTCAAAATTCCAAAGAAAGACGGATGTTAGCTTAAAGAGGCCAAGATTCGAGACGTAATGGCATATCAAGAAGGTATTAATAGGGAGCAGAAATGAATTAAAGATAAGCAAACCACATGAAGTTGTGAAAAAAAAAAGAGAAAAAAACTACGATGGATCAAGAAATACTTCATGCGGACGTGAGATGTGATATTTCTAGGCCCGCCGTAATCTAAAGAGTAATAAAGATAATAAGGAAGGTCTCCAAAATAACTTCACAGAGGATAATGGGAAGGACGACAGGGAAGTGATAACAACGGTAGCAAAAGGAGTAACAGTTAGCAGTTTGGCGATTTCCAAAGAAAGGAAGATCGTTGTTCGACCATATCACCGGATATTAGGAAGCACCTCTCGGATCACTAATTACACTAAATAGGAGAGCATATACTATTGGAACTACCGAAACAATCAATGTGAAATTGTGCCCGACTACAATAGTAAGAAGGGTACGCTGGAAAGCTAATGGAGAATAATAACTGACGAGGTAACCTCCTGTACACGGAAATTGAGGATAAATATAATTACGTTGCAAGAAAGTCGTAATGAAGTAAGAATTTATATAGCCCTATGCTTCTGGAATCATATCGTGAGGTAGGGGAAAGGAAATTAGGGGAAAAGTTTTGGTAGGAATTAGAAGATGTGGTGAGCTATAGAATTAGTTGAACTCGGATTATAGGTTGTTCCAATCGATATGCATCTGAGAATAATGAAAATGGTGAGGAAACAGTATGTACATATGCATTGTGGGATATTGTTATGATTGATTTTGGAAGGGAGTTGGGAAGGATAGCTCGAGGAACATAACCGTTATATTTACTAGCCATAAAGAAGAGATTGAGCAAATATTTGGGGTATCAGTGTGAAAGCAGCTGTGATGGGGATGTAAAGGATTAGAGAGCCTGACTGATGAAATACAAGGAGTCAATACAGTGTGTGTCAAAAATCAACGGATACAAGAAGGAATAATCCGAGATGGCACCGAAGGAGTAAGCGTAAAAAGGGCACCGTATTTGAGCAAGGGAGCTGCCCACTAATAAGGAAACAAGGAATGGGAAAAAGGGAGCACTTGCAAGACGCCGAGCGGTTATGGAATGGCAAGCCAAGGCTACGATAAGGGAAATGGAACGAGAGTGGGATATGAGTTGATACTTGATTAGGCATATAAGAACAAAGAGGTGATGGAGTGCATAGATGAGTCCAATAAAAAAGTTAAGAGCGAACAGGACTGATAAATGTATAGCATAAAGGTACGACGATCGGATTCTAAGAGGAAGGAAATGAACCAACGGAGGTGTTGTGGGTTGTAAACTACAACATTCGAGGACGAATGTTTTCAAAGGGGGGAAGAATGTTACACCTCGTTGTTTTGGACGTTGAGGTTCGTTAGGTGTTAGTTGTTTTAATTGCGATCTGAAGTGATATGCGCTTATTTTATGGTTATAAGGGCTTACGATCATGTATGAGAAGTATTTGGAAGGATATCTTTTGGAACATGACGAGTTTTGAGACAACGCAAAAGCGCAGAGTGAAGTTCATGAAGTTCAGTTCCAACACAACAGACTGCTCCTCAATAGGACATTGGGGTAAGGAGATATGGACATTACAAGTTGGGATGGCAGGCCAGGAAATTAGCATGCGCGAACGCGCCGGGGAGTGGTGCGAACGCGCAGGAGGCCAAAGGCCAACCCAGCGTAAACGCACCACCACAGGGCGCGAAGGCGCTGAGAAAATTTTAGGCTCGGGTCAGGGATGAAGATTATATGATTTGAGTATAAGAATACATATGACATTTGGAGACCGTATGGTGTAAATTAGTTCATACGTTACATGATGAAAGCCCTCGTAACCGTAAGCTAAGGTGGGGCCCACATGTCGGGGTTTTATAAAGGACATATGAAAAATTATAAAAGTAGTACATGGGAAGTTGAGAAAGTCTTAAGAAGGGCCCTTAAGCCAAATATGGGCATAAGTCCTCCAAAAGGGTGATTTAAGGATACGTTTTCGGATGATCTGCCATGGAGAGGCCAAAACGCACATCATGATACGTTTGGAATTTGGAGTCATACCAAAAATCAAAGTTGTAGATAACTGAATTAGCATTCCAACCATAGGTCATGCGCCCTCACACAAAATCATTATCACAAGTTATGAACTTTTTACTTAACAAACGCGCAGGCAGAAAAAATAAGCCAGCGCGAACGCCCGATGGCACTGCGAACGCGCTAACCAAATTTTAGGTCGGTTTGGGCAGATTCTAGAACTCTATATAAGGGGGGCTTACCCCTCCTTCTTCATCCAAAACACCCAAAAACACCCCCAAAATTCTGAAAAACCTCCCACACCTCTCAACATCAAATTTTAGCCAGGATCAAGTATAATTCCCGAATTTCGGTCCAGGCAACGTACAATTGCGATTACAAAATCATATAACAACGCGTTTGGCTCAGTTCAAAGTGGGAGATAGTGAAGATATAATAATATTATTGGGAGAAAGGTATGAATATTTTACTAGTAATGCTCATCTTGGTTTACTACGGGAATAGAGCGATTAGATAGCCGTATAACGGAGTAGTTGGTTGAAAATCGGATAAATATCATATGAGGTGTCTTATGGAGTATGTTGATGTTAGTGATGATGTTTTTTGTTGTTGTTGTTGTTGGTTGGTGGTAACTGTGATTTCAGGCTAGGGATATAAATAGGGGAGATGCTGCCGAAATTTCGGCAGATCCTAGAAAGAGTTAATTTAAAGGCTTAGGATAAGCATTTGATAACGAGCCTAACGATAGTATGAATTCCCTTGATTGTAGATTTGCGAGGTCGAGAAGTAGAAGTTGAGCGAATAGATAAGCTTCAAGGTGTGTAAAGTTACCCTTTTTTTTGGCATGAATTACATAAAGAGGACGAACGACGAACATACATGACTCCAATGAATTCTAGTTCTCAGTGGTACTTGACACGATAGTTGTCTTTGATTCTAAGTGTTGGTTCATTCTAATTATTCTATTGAGTCTCAGATGATGATTTAGTTTGTATATGGTTGCTCTTGATAATCTATTCGTGCATAACGTTATTACATCATTTCATCGAGTCTCGGGCTGGGTATGTATCCGGGTACGGTATATATATGATTATTTCACCGAGTCCCTCACTAGAGTGCCAGATACGGTATATATGTATATGACTTCATTCACCGAGTCCCATACTGGGCCAGATACAGTATATTATATATATATATATGCATGACTCATTTCATAAGGTACAAATGCTTTGGTATTCCTTGATTATCATATTTGTTTCATGACATTTTTTACTCAGTCATGATCTTCCTTACTGTACTTCATGCTTTACATACTCAGTACATTTTCCGTACTGACCCCCTTTCTTCGGTGGCGGCGTTTCATGCCCGCAGGTACAAATACTCAGTTTGGTGATCCTCCAGCTTAGGACTGCTACTCAGCTGCTTGGAGAGCTCCATTGTTCTGGAGCTTGAGTCATTTTGGTATAGATCCTTTGTCATAGACCTTTTTATACTCGTAGAGGTCTGTAGACATATGTGGGTTGTGTATATACGGTTTGGTCAGCTATGCAGATGTAGTTCGTTTTGGATATTCCCGTGTATAGTGGCAGCCTTATCGACTTACATAATTTGTTATGTTTTAGTTAGCTGTGGCTTCTCAAGAGACAGGTGTCACACCCCCTTTTTTTCATAAATAAATTTGATTTGTTTTTATTTAAAAAGGGTTTTTCCAATTAAAGTGACATTTTGAGAAGGGATTATTTATTTATTACAGAGTCGCCACTTGGAATTGAGTTTTGGTGTTCCAAGTCACCTTATTGAATCCCTAATCAAAAGGAAAGTTGACTCTTTATTTATTGGTCTGCGAAACAAAAGATCGGGTAAGGAATTCTGTTGACCGGGGAGAAGGTAGTAGGCATTCCCCAAGTCCCGTGGTTCTAGCACGGTCGCTTTATCGGCTTATATCTGGCTAAAATTAATTCTTGGATAACATGTATTTATTAGTTATGCCTATGATTCGCTTAAATATTGTTGAACTTTTATTAATCTTAACTAAGACGCGTAGTTGCGACCTCAGCCTCGACATACATCGGTCAAGACGCGTAAACGCGACCTTAACTTGTGTATCGCACCTAGAATTTTGAGCCTATTCTCCTTTGCTTAAAACATGATGATTATTTGGTCCCTTTTCCATTCTTTTACAATGGGTTTTGAAGCCAATTCGCCACTTATCTCACTCCCTTACCAATGTTTTTACTACTCTTTTCTTTTCGAGTTTGCAATGGGTCTTGAATAAATTCATATCCCATCTCGCTCAAACGCATCATAATTAATTGAGTTAGGCCTTAATATGGATGTTGGCAACATTATCAGACCAAATATTGTTCTAACGCAAATTAAACTTAAGTACAAATTGGTTCAAACCCTCCACGCATGGCTAATGACGATTACAGATAAAAGTATGTAATGATGCATCAACGTATACATACAAATCATCCAAGAGAAATCCAATGACCCAAAGCTGAGTAGCAGCTGTTCTTTTTTTTTTTTTTTTTTTTTTTAGTTTCTTAACTACATGACTTTGATGGATAGCCTAGATAAACTACGAAACAAAGCAGCAATCGTTATACTAGTTAATTCTTCACCTAAATCTCAATCTTTATCTGCATACATCTTTTGTACTAATTCTTCTTTATTTATTTTTAAAACAAAAAAAAAACGTTAATGTCCTTAAATCATTTCATAGTGAACAAATGTGGGGTCAACTAATCCAATACAAGTATCTCTTATGTTTTTTAAAAACAAAAACAAAAAAAAAACAATTAAAGTAACTATTCGGTCCACTAGCGAATACAAAACAAATTTAGTCTCAAATCCTATTATACCTTCTTTTGCCATTAATGACACATTTTAAAATAAAAACTTCATCATCACACCCCACAGTAATAAACGCAGAAAAAAATTAACGTATCAACCCAACAAATACCTCATAATTTCAATATACAAAAAAAAAAAAAAATGCCAAACACTTTACATAAATTATATAAAGCAATTGAGAGATTTTAGAGTTAACAGTGTAAAGGTGGATTTCAACACTCAGTTGCAAACCAACATGCATATTCACGTACAAAGAAATAACTTCATATGTATATATTTAATAAAGGAGTTGTTGAACAAATGAGAATAAGATTGAAATTGAACCTCAAATGTCTATGCAAATCAAAACAGCGATCTTAGATGACTAAACGAAGCTCAATCGGAAAACCTTTGAACTCGGCGGATACCTCAAACGAAAACCTCGTACTCGAATAAAACCTTTTCGAAACACCTACATTGCTCTAAGTATTTTTCCTCTCTATATTTTTTGTTGCTCACTGTTTTGCTCTATTTTTACTATTTTCTCTGGGTTTTTTTTCTCTACTGCTTCTGATGTGTTTTTCTCTACTGTTCCTGATGTGTTTTTCTCTACTGCTCCTGATGTTCTCCTTTTTTCTCATCCTACGTTTTCTTTCTTTCTTTTCTCCCTTCTGTTCCTTTTTTCTTTCTTTTTATCTGTGTTGTGTGTGTCGTGCGTGTGTGCTGTGCATGTCGTGTGTGAGTGTGTGTGTTACATGAGAGAAAAAAAAATGGGACGTGAGGGAGTGGGGAGTTGGGAAGTTTACTTGCCTTTTTTTTTTTTTATTTATAATTTTTTTCTCTTTTCTTTTTAACAAAAATAAAAGTATACAAAATATGAAATTAGCTAATCATTTATAGACCAATGAAATATAGCAAAAATTAAATAGGTAGTTCATAGTCAAAGAATAGTAAAATCACTAGCTTATTTATTAAACCCAAATTAGAAGGAAAAAATATTTATATATATATATATATATATATTTTCAAATTTCTTTTCTCTTAAATAAAAATGAAAACAAGATTTATTTTAAAATGTGACTCTATTTTTAAAGTTCTCAATTTTTAAAATAAAACTAACTAAAATTGACATAAAAATCAAGATGTCTAATCTAGACCTAAAAGAAATATTTAAAAACTAAATAGGGTGTAAAACTTATGTTCGGTCAAAAATTAGGTGTTTACAGAATGTCCCTCTTTGCTTGGAAACATGAAGAGTTTTCAGGTAAAGATGTGAACACTGTGACTGATTTTTGACCTGACTATTATTTGAAAGACGAAAAGAAATAAAAGAACAGGATGTGACCGAGTCCTGGTTTTGGGCATCCTACATATCCCGGGTTATAAGGGAATCAGGTCACGTGTAGTTCAAGTGGGTAAAAGGATGGAATGATGAGTTGGATGATCGAGTGAGGTCCCTTCGAGGTTTCGGTTCGTGGCTCCTGTTATTACATTAAAGAAATGAAAAATACAACAAAAGAAGAAAGGAAATACAAGATCCTATTTACTATACTTGTCTTGAATCTTCCTTTAGACCTTCACTTGCATCTTCAGTTATCACCTCACCTTCTTTCGGTGGGTACCTTGATCTCAAAGTATGATCTTGAAGTTAGAATTTGTGACTTGAAATTGCAACTTGGAGTGAATTGTTGATTATCTTCCAAGTAACAGTTCGCAGAATATTCTTGGATGCTTGTTTCTTGATTAGAGGCTGAGAAGATGAATTTTGAGATGTTAGGTTGCTTTATATGTCAAAGCCGACTCTAACTATCCTTACGATTGAGCATTTTTCTTATCTCTGACCAATGATGGAACTTCATTCTTGAATATCAAT
Source organism: Lycium barbarum (assembly GCF_019175385.1). Taxonomy (NCBI): domain Eukaryota; kingdom Viridiplantae; phylum Streptophyta; class Magnoliopsida; order Solanales; family Solanaceae; genus Lycium; species Lycium barbarum. The sequence goes on along the minus strand of NC_083344.1, from coordinate 64,297,144 downwards.
TCTGTGCTTCACGGGAGAATCTGCAAGCCATCAAAGACAAACAAAAACGAACAAATATTTTTTGTCCCAGTTTGTACCAGGAAAATTTTGTGAGTGTTAGCAAAATCATGAACCACCTGGGACTGTATTCTGAGGTAGTCAACCTGGAATTTAAAATACGTGACTGTATTTTGAGGTAGTCAACCTAAACTTTAAATACGTGACTGTATTCTGAGGTAGTCAACTTGAAATATAAAAACGTGATTGTATTATAAGGTAGTCAACCTGAAATTTAAAACACGTGACTGTATTTTGAGGTAGTCAACCTAAAATTTAAATACGTGACTGTATTCTGAGGTAGTCAACCTGAAATTTAAAAACGTGACTGTATTCTGAGGTAGTCAACCTGAAATTTAAATACGTGACAGTATTCTGATGTAGTCAACCTAGAATTTAAAATACGTGACTGTATTTTGAGATAGTCAACCTGAAATTTAAAAACGTGACTGTATTCTGAGGTAGTCAACCTGAAAATATGACTTTATTTGGAGGTAGTCAACCTGAAATTTAAAAATACGTGACTGTATTTTGAGGTAGTCAACCTGAAATTTAAAAACGTGACTGTATTCTGAGGTAGTCAACCTGAAAATATGACTTTATTTGGAGGTAGTCAACCTGAAATTTAAAAACGTGACTGTATTCTGAGGTAGTCAACCTGGAATTTAAAACACGTGACTGTATTTTGAGGTAGTCAACCTAAAATTTAAATACGTGACTGTATTCTGAGGTAGTCAACCTGAAATTTAAAAACGTGACTGTATTCTGAGGTAGTCAATCTGAAATTTAAAAACATGACTTTATTTTGAGGTAGTCAACCTGAAATTTAAAAACATGACTGTATTCTGAGGTAGTCAACCTGAAATTTAAATACGCGACTGTATTATGAAGTAATCAACCTGAAATTTAAAAACATGACTTTATTTTGAGGTAGTCAACCTGGAATTTAAAATACGTGACTGTATTGTGAGGTAGTCAACCTGAAATTGAAATACGTGACTGTATTCTGAGGTAGTCAACCTGAAAATATGAGAAAAGCAGGGATTTTTGTTCCCTAAAATGCAACCAGGGAATGTCGTACCCTGTGAAGACATGAAAATAAATAAGGGTTTTTGTTCCATAAAATGCAATCAATAATAACATGATTATATGCGTATCAAAGGAAAAAAAACATTTGAGAACTTACTTTATGGCGTCCATCAATTTTTAAGAACTGTTTTCTTAAATTTCTTCGCCCCTGTTTTCAACAAAGAAAAATTTGTTAGTCTTAAAATGGTGGTCGGTTTGTGGCCTTCACTCGCTGTGGAAATTGTCTTAAAGCCCATCCCACTTTACGAAAAACGAGGATGATAGTGATCGACCAGATTGCTTAGAAACTATCTTTGCTTTCGAGAGACCATGATCTTTCAATGCTCACCTTGACTATTTTGTACCCCGTATCATTTTGCGTATGTGGTGTAATCGATCTTATTCTTAGAGCGATTTTTTGTTGTGGTGATCCTTCACCCTAGTACCTCGAAATAATGCTTTGCTTTTCGGGCAATTCACTTTCCTGGATAGATCACGAATGGATTTATGCCGTTGCCGATGCGGTGCGTGCCCAATAGTCATTGCTCTGTACCGCTAGGAAACTATAGTCAATTTTGCAGCCTTTTCTTTGCTCTTGAATTTGACGCAAGATTATACCGAAAGGGACTCAGAGAACAATACTAGAGATAAGGAGAAGAAAATGACAAAATTAAAAAAAATAAAAGGAGTTATGTTTAAACAAAAAGGTGTCCCTTTTGGGGAAAGAGGGAAGAGACTTATCTGGATGTATATGCCGACTTCAATGTATCATGACATGCATTTTGGACTGGACGCTTGATCCATCTGAGCTGTCTAAATCTCAAAATATGGTACCCTTCAATCGGAAACCGAGCTTTCTACGTAAATCGTGTTTATGCCGGAATAGAAGAAACTCATTCGATCAATGGTTCCCTGTGCGGGTCTTTACCAACCGACCTTTCTCAACTTACAATCATCTTATAGTGCCCTTGATGGTTTTCACCAATAAGACTCTCTCATCATTTTTTTTTATTTATTATTTAAACTTACAATCGTCTTATAGTGCCCGTGAGGGTTTTCACCAATAAGACTCTCTCATTTTTTTATTTTTTATTTTGAACTCATTATCGCCTTATAGTGCCTGTGAGGGTTTTCACTAGTAAGACTCTCTCATTTTTTCTTTCCTCGTTTGCATTCAAATAAAGCGTTGTATACAACACCAAAGTCGTGGCACGCTGATTTGGCATTCTCAAAGATTGATTAGAAGGTCTTAAAGGGGAATGGCAAAAGAATCATAGATTGAATTACAACTTTGGAACCTTTTTTATGAAAAAAATATATATATATATATATATATATATATATATATAAAATAAAAAATAAAAAAATGTTCCAGTTTCTTCAAATACTAGGGAAATATGATTTTTATTTTTTGGTGGGACCGAACCCCGAAATAGGGCTGCCTACGTATCCTTTTAGGAATCAGGTCGAACGTAGTTCAAAAACACATTTGATTTTTTTTTTTTGCGCTACGTTAGTTCCAAAGAGGGGAAAACAAAGAAAATGTGAATAAATCTCAAATGGGCTAGAAAGGGGTGACCGGTGTTTGGATAGTGAGAACGATAGCCTTTCGTCATCCCGAACTGAAAATGCCAAGTACCATAGCGTCGAAGTGAAAACATATCAAACATAATATCTTTTGACTGAGTCTGTGTTAATGGCTATGTCAGTCACCTTTCCCTCTATATCGGACAACTGCAAAGCTCCCTTTGACAACACATGTTTGATAACATAAGGGCCCTGCCAATTTGGGGCGAATTTTCCCCTCGCTTCTTCTTGGTGCGGAAGGATGCGTTTCATAACGAGTTGGCCCACCTCAAAATGTCTTGGATGCACCTTCTTGTTGTAAGCGCGAGCCATCCTTTGCTCGTATAACTGGCCAAAACAAACTGCTGTCAACCGCTTTTCATCGATTAAAGATAATTGTTCTAGTCTAGACTTGACCCATTTAGTGTCATCAATCTCTGCTTCAACAATGATTCGAAGAGAGGGGATCTCTACTTCTGCTGGTATGACCGCCTCAGTTCCATAAACCAATAAGTAAGGAGTTGTGCCAACAGACGTGCGAATAGTCGTGCGGTACCCTAAAAGAGCAAAAGGCAATTTCTCTTGCCATTGCCTGGATCCTTGTACCATCTTCCTGAGGATCTTCTTGATGTTTTTGTTTGCAGCTTCAACAGCTCCATTGGCTTTGGGTCGATAAGGGGTAGAGTTGTGATGCACAATTTTAAACTGCTCACATATCTCCTTGATGAGATGACTATTAAGGTTGGCTGCATTGTCCGTGATAATGGTCTTTGGTATACCAAAACGACATATGATGTTAGAGTGAATAAAGTCTACCACCGCTTTCTGGGTGACTGATTTGAACGTAACAACTTCTACCCATTTGGTGAAGTAGCCAATGGCAACTAAAATGAATCTGTGCCCATTAGAAGCTTTTGGCTCAATTGGCCCAATAACATTTATCCCCCAAGCAACGAAAGGCCAAGGAGCAAACATAGGGTGCAACTCCGATGGGGGAGAATGAATTTTGTCACTGTGAATTTGGCATTGATGACACTTGCGAACAAAGCGAAAACAATCTCGCTCCATGGTAAGCCAATAGTATCCTGCTCGAAGAATCTTCTTTGCTAGAACATAACCGTTCATGTGCGGGCCACATACTCCGGAGTGCACTTCATTCATGATCATTTCAGCTTCTTGGGTATCCACACATCTCAACAAATTCAAATCCGGGGTCCTTTTGTATAAGATCTCCCCACTCAGAAAGAAACTATTGGAAAGTCGCCTAATAGTTCTTTTTTGATCTCTATCGGCATGTATTGGATATTATTGTGTTTTTAGGAATCTTTTGATATCGTGATACCATGGCTCACCATCTGGCTCTACTTCAATTGTATTGCAATAACCATGTTGATCCTTAATCTGAATCTCCAACGGATTAATGTAAGCATTGCCTGGGTATGGAAGCATTGAGGCTAAAGTGGCCCAAGCAACAACCAACTCATTGTGAAATCTGGGAATATATCTGAACTCAATTGACTTAAACCTTTTGCTAAGGCCGTCCAAACATTGTTTGTACGGAATGAGCTTGATGTCTCGAGTTTCCCATTCACCATGAGCCTGCCGAATGAGTAAGTCAGAATCTCCAAAAACTATTAATTCATGTGCATCCAGATGTATTGCCATGTTTAAACCCATTATGCAAGCTTCATATTCCGCTGTATTATTGGTACAGAAGAAACGAAGTCGTGCCGTGGCGGGATAATGATGCCCCATTGGTGAAATAAGAATTGCCCCAATCCCGACACCTTTAATGTTGACCGCTCCATCAAAGTATAATTTCCAGACATGACTGTCATCGCGAACTTCTTCCTCAACTGAATTAATCTCTTCGTCAGCAAAGTAAGTATTCAAAGGCTCATACTCATCGTCAACTGGGTTTGCTGCTAAATGATCGGCCAATGCTTGTGCTTTTATAGCGGTGCGGGTGACATAGACAATGTCAAACTCCGTAAGTAAAATCTGCCACTTTGCTAACCTTCCACTCGGCATAGGTTTCTGAAAGATATACTTCAAAGGATCCATTCGAGATATAAGGTGAGTCGTATAGGATGAAAGATAGTGCTTCCATTTCTGGGCGACCCAAGTCAAAGCACAACACGTTCTTTCTAAAAATGTGTATTTTACCTCATAACTTGTGAACTTCTTGCTCAAATAATAGATCGCTTGTTCCTTCTTGCCTGTGGCATCATGTTGTCCTAGAACGCAACCAAAGGAGTTATCCATCACTGATAGATACAAAAACAAAGGCCTACCCGGTTCTGGCGGGACAAGCACTGGAGGGTTAGATAAATATTCCTTAATCTTATCAAAAGCCTCTTGACACTCGTCTGTCCACTTAACAGCGGCATCCTTCTTCAACAGCTTGAATATGGGCTCACATGTAGTGGTGAGCTGAGCGATGAACCTACTGATGTAGTTCAACCTACCAAGAAGACTCATGACTTCAGTTCTGTTCTTCGGGGGCGGTAATTACCGAATGGCCTTTATCTTGGAGGGGTCTAATTCAATTCCTCGCCGACTAACTATAAACCCTAGAAGTTTCCCAGTTGGAACTCCAAATGCACACTTGGCTGGATTGAGCTTGAAGTTGTACTTTCGCAATCTTTCAAAGAACTTTCTCAGATCACGCACATGGTCAACTTGAGTTTTGGACTTAATGATCACATCATCGACGTACACTTCAATTTCTTTATGCATCATGTCGTGCAAAATAGTAGTCATAGCTCTCATGTAAGTTGCCCCTGCGTTCTTCAAACCAAATGGCATAACCCTGTAACAGTAAGTACCCCATGGGGTGGTGAAGGCGGTCTTTTCTGCATCTTCTTCATCCATCAAAATTTGATGATACCCAGCATAACAATCCACAAAAGATTAAATCTCGTGTTTGGCACAATTGTCAACAAGAATGTGGATGTTAGGCAAAGGAAAGTTGTCCTTTGGACTAGCTTTGTTCAAATCTCTATAGTCAACACAAACTCTGGTTTTCCCATCCTTCTTTGGTACGGGCACAACATTTGCTAGCCATGTAGTAAATCGGACGACCCTGATCACATTTGCACTCAATTGCTTCATGACTTCCGCTTTAATCTTATCACTCACCTCTTTCTTAAATTTTCTTTGCTTTTGTTGGACTGGTGGGAAATCAGGGTATGTAGGAAGTTTGTGCACTACCAGATCAACGCTCAAACCTGGCATGTCATCATAAGACCAAGCAAACACATCTTTATGTTCAAACAAAACCTGAATTATGTCATCTCTAGTCTTTTGTTCGGCATGAATGCTTATCTTTGTTTCTCTAGTTTCATCAGAAGTTCCCAAATTAATTTCCTCGGTTTCATTTAGATTAGGCTTAGGCTTATTCTCAAATTGATCCAGTTCCCTTTTTATTTCTTCAAAAGCCTCTTCTTCATCATATTCATCAACCTCTTGATTCATTGTTTCGAGATTAAACAGCTCTTTAAGATCTGGACGTGAATTCCGCATGCATGTCATGTTATTAGAGCCGGCGTTAATGAAACTGAAATAAAAATTAAATAACAAAATTAGGGAAAAGGAGAAGATAGAATTGACTAAGAAACTAAAACTTCATTTTATTGAATTGGAAAGGATAGAAGGGTTAACATTAGAACATAGCAACTAAGATATTTGGATTACCACCCAGAAAATAATCCAAATATAGAGAAAAAGCAAAATAAACTACCAAGACTCCTTCTTTGTGGGGAGAGGAGTGGCTTCCCAGTTGGCGAGCTTGACTTCTGGGCCAATACGTTGCACATCTGCATGACTAGGGCCTTCCCCAATCTGAACCATATTTACTCCATAGAACATTTCTTTGAGACCTTGACATATTCGTCCACGTCATCTTGGACAGACATGTCCTTATCCTCTTCAAGACGTGACCAAGTAAAAGAGTTAGCCATGTGGGGAATGGGCTTTGGCAATTTCCAAACCTTATTTTTCTGCTCTTTTGCCCATTTTCTGTCAGCATTAGTTGGCCTAAAACCCAAACCAAAAGTATCTTGATTACCAAATGGAGAGATAGGGTCAACAATTCCTTGTAATGACACCCCTGAGCCCTTTCCTGGCTCATAACCATTTTGCAGCATTTGTGTAGCCACCATGACTGAAGTAGAGGATAGACGAGGCTCTAAGATAGGCTTCCCTTCCATAAACTAATCAGCTGCCACTATTTCAAAGGTCTGAAATATGAGGGATTCACAACCTTCCTTGGCCTCGACACATGGGACAGAAGGGTCTCTATATATTGAAAGATCATCTTCACCGTGAACAATAATTTCTTGTTTCTCATATTCAAACTTGACCACTTGGTGTAAAGTAGATGGCACCGCTCTGGCTGCATGGATCCATGGCCTTCCTAAAAGCAAGTTGTAGGAAGTGTCCATGTCTATAACTTGGAATGTGATCCCAAAATCAATAGGTCCAATTTTTAAAGTAAGATCAATCTCACCAATGGTGTCTCTTTTTGCGCCATCGAAAGCTCGAACACACACATTGTTAGTACGAATTCTATCTGTGCTGATTTTCAAACTTTGCAAAGTAGAGAGGGGGCAAATGTCCACACCCGAGCCTCCATCAATCATGACTCTTTTCACATAATGTTCTTCACATTTGACAGTTAAATGCAAAGCCTTATTATGCCCAGCTCCTTCCACAGGCAACTCATCGTCGGTGAAAGTGATTCTATTCACCTCAAATATTCTATTGGCCATCTTTTCCAGGTGACTTACAGTTGTTTTGTCTGAAACATGTGCCTCATTCAGAATTCTAATCAATGCTTGACAGTGCTCTTTAGAATGTATGAGCAAAGATAGCAATGAAATCTGAGCAGGAGTTTTTCTCAACTGATCAACAATAGAGTAATCCTGAACTTTCATCTTCTTCATGAACTCTTCAGCTTCTTCTTCAGTGATAGGTTTTTTCACCGGAAATTGGCTATCCCTGGCCTGTCTGGCTCTCCTTAATTCTTTTGGAGCATAACACCTTCCAGAACGCGTTAAGCCACCGGTTTCATCTATTTCTTCAACAATCTCCTTGCCTTTGTAAGTCACAGTGGTTTTGTTGTAGTTCCATGGGACAGTTTTCATGTTTGTCACTGGAATTTGTGTCGTGTGCTTTATCACAATTGGTTCTGTCATCTTTCCTAAACCATTCTGGTTTGACCAAACCTGGGAAAACCACTAGGAACATATAATTTTGGTCCAGTTACTAATGTCTCTTTTTTCTTTGTGGCTCCAGGAACATACAATATCAACTTCCCCGAGCCTTTGAGATTCACATTAGAACTTGCACCTTTTACACACAACGGTGCTTCTTGTGCAGACTTTGTCACCATACCCAACCCTTCTTTTAAGGTGTCAATTTCCATTATTGTTTTGCCTATTTGCTTGTATTCCTTATCGTCACAGATCATCCCAGCAACATGAGCATTGTTGTGAGCAGGAAGTGGGTTGTTGGTGACATTCGGAGCCTCTTCGTCATGTATTACAATTGCTTTGTCATCAATTAGCTTCTCAATGACTCTCTTCAAAGTAAAACAATTTTCTGTGCTATGACCCTGAGCGTTAGAATGATACTCGCACCTGACAGTGGGGTCAAAACCTCTTGCATTTGGGTTGACATTATACGACATGATAGGTTCAATCAAACCCAATTGTATCAATTTCCGCAACAGGCTTGTGTATGATTCTCCAATTGGGGTGAAATTTTCCCTCTGTCTTTGTTCTTTTACATAATCAGTCTTAGGACGTAGATTATAAGGTGCTTGAAAATTTTGTTGTTGGGGACGAAAGCCTTGTGGAGCAGGCGCCCTCCATTGTTGGCGTTGAGGAGGTTGGGCATATGCCTGGGTGTTGAAAATCGTATATTGGGGTGGAACAATTGAGTAGTGGGGATCCTGATGCGGATAAAAATGTTGAGGTGAGTTGGATTGTCCTCGTAAGATTTGGTGGTTTGTCCCCCTTTGAGCAACACTTGACCCTGATGCCATCATGGATCCTTCCTCTTTCTTTTTTCGATTTCCAAAACCACCAGACCCATTTTGAATTGCTTGGGTGGTAGCCTTGAGTGCTACCTGACTCACAATTTTGCCGGACTTGATGCCATTTTCAACCATTTCCCCAACTTTAATTGCTTCTGCGAATGTCTTTCCCACTGTGGAAAGCAAATAGTGGAATTAATCAGGTTCTTGTGCCTGGAGGAAAACATCAATCATTTCCGACTCCTTCATCGGCGGTTTGACCCTGGCAGCTTGTTCCCTCCACCTGATAGCATATTCTCTAAAACTCTCGGTAGGCTTTTTCTTTATACCTGCGAGAGAAGTGCGATCAGGCACAATATCAATGTTATACTGAAATTGTCGAACAAAATCTCCTGCCATGTCATCCCATGTATTAGAAATATCTTGATCGATGAACCATTCTGAGGCAATTCCTACTAGACTTTCTCCAAAATATGCCATGAGTAATTCTTCCTTATTCCCTACCCCTCTTAGTTGGTTACAATACTTCTTCAAGTGTGCTACGGGGTGGCCGTGACCATCGTACTTCTCAAACTTCGGAGTCTTAAAACCAAGGGGAAAATGAACATTGGGGAACATGCACAAATCTCTGAATGATACGCTTTCTGGACCTCCTAATCCTTGCATATTCCTCACACTCTGCTCTAGACTCTTCATTTTTCTAGCCATTTCTTCTTGTCCCTCATTCTTAGCAGTTTTCTCGATCTCGACGGGGGAACTATACTGCTGAAAGGGGTTATATGAGTCTGGGACTTTAAAAGTCAATTCCGGAAAATAATATTGATCGTGGTGACCTTTAGATGGAGGCTTATTATTGGAATTCTGTACCAATGTTGGTTGAGAGATTGTAGTAGTTTGTACAGTGGGGATGAAAAGTGGGTTATTTCTGAAGGGTGCATTTGGAGGGCGCACAGTGGAAGTTCCAGAAGTGTTGGATATGTTAACATGCAGACCAAATCCAGGAGGAAAAAGTGGACCACTTGTCGGGGTTTCAATGGGAATTGACATAGTCACATCCGGGAATCCAGGGATTGAAGATGGTGGAGCTTGCCCATTCATCCAAGCCTGGTACATGTCAGCCATTTGTTGTCTCAACATCCTTACTTCCTCTGCTGATGCTGATTCATGTTGAACCATCTGACCTCGAGATTCATCACCGTCTGACTCGTTTCCATCCTTATGGGCCATTATCCCCTTGCTTTTGGACCTTGTGTTATATTCGTGAGGAGCCAGTTCAACCACAAACCAACCACCTTATCTTTAAGACGAGAACAAACAAGTTAGGGTTTAGAATTTTGAAGATATTAATCACACGTTGTATGCCATGCACCTAAATTATTTCCCATCTAATATGAGCATCAGAAGGCATTCATGTTTCATCCCGGCTTTTAGGTGAATTCATTTCTCTTTTTTTTTTGTTATTATTTTTTTTCTTTCGGTGATTTTGAAGTATTTTGATCGAACCCATTAAGGGGTGCCTACGTATCATGTTAAACATGAATCAGATCATTACGTAGTTCATGATGAGAATGGAAACTTGTTTCTTTTTTTCTTTTTTCTTTTTTTTTTTTGAATTTTCTCTCTTTTTTTTTTTTTTTTTTTTTTTTATCTTTAAAAGAAAAGAAACCCTTTTTATTTTTTTATATTCCAAGGAATGAATAAATAAAAGAAAACATTTTTGGTATTTTTTCAAATGTTGGAATTTTCTACAAAGAATAATCCTAAAAATAAGGTAAAATCTTTTTGGATTTTTTTGAATAAGGAAAACTCATTTTTTTTTTTTGAATTAGGATCACCGAACCCAAGAAGGGCTGCCTACGTATCTCATCGAGGTGAGAATCAGGTGCGCGTAGTTCGTGAAACTAGCTTAGACTCTTGGATTTTTTTATTTTTTTCTTGACACCAACAATCTTCGACCCTTTTTTTTTTAAATGGAGGATAATTATTTCTCTCTTATTCTTCCTAATCACCCTATAAACGGGTCAACATGCAAATGCCTTCCAAATAAATATGTTTTCGGATAGCACATAAAATAACCATGGTGGTCTTTTGAGATAGACACCTGTCTTAGACGGACCCAGCCCCTGTGCCGAGTCCCATTAGGTCAAATGCATGTGATGCAAACAAAGCGTAGCCTACTAGGGATAATTATTGCTTGTGGCTTGTTCTGCTAGGTTTAACATCCTAAAGGAGAAGGTGTCTAGACTGGCTGTAAAACGAGCGGACGACTCGAGTCGGGCGAGGGACAACGTACCGGTAGCAGCGCTTTCCGACTTTGTTGTGGGTCCGCCCCATCCTAAACATGTGTGACTATAAATCCTTCACCAGGGACCAAGGGCCCACTGGCTTTATCTCAGCAGAAATGGGGTGCGTAGTCGCAATTCCCGTTTTTGTGGCAAAAATGTATTATTGAAGACTCAGAGGAGGTGCGCGAGAGAAGAAAAATACATTGCAGTTCAACAATATCAAAGCAGTAAATAAGCACGCAAAGAGCACATTAGTCCCATATATACAAAATATCCAAGAAATAAAGAAAGCCAAATGCAATTCAATATATAAAGCTCGAATTCTGGTTATCCCTAGCAGAGTCGCCATCTGTCACACCCCCTTTTTTTTCATAAATAAATTTGATTTGTTTTTATTTAAAAAGTGGTTTTTCCAATTAAAGTGACATTTTGAGAAGGGATTATTTATTTATTACGGAGTCGCCACTTGGAATTGAGTTTTGGTGTTCCAAGTCACCTTATTGAATCCCTAATCAAAAGGAAAGTTGAATCTTTATTTATTGGTCTGCGAAACAAAAGATCGGGTAAGGAATTCTGTTGACCGGGGAGAAGGTATTAGGCATTCCCCAAGTCCCGTGGTTCTAGCACAGTCGCTTTATCGGCTTATATCTGGCTAAAATTAATTCTTGGATAACATGTATTTATTAGTTATGCCTATGATTCGCTTAAATATTGTTGAACTTTTATTAATCTTAACTAAGACGTGTAGTTGCGATCTCAGCCTATCAGATTAAGTTAGTTTTTACCATTAGCACAACAACAGGCCACACATGTCCATATTTAAATAGTGACAAAATGGCCTACAGTGCTCAGGTTTGAAATATATAAACTGATTATTAGTTCAACATCTAGTTAAAGGAGAGATTTCAATCCACAGAAATCAAAAGGGAGCAATTAAGAGTCCTAGACAAGAATAAGAATCAAAACAAGTCATCACTTAGTCACTTAGGGTGTTTAAACTTCTTTTAAATTTATTTTCTTCCAATTAGAACACGAACACAGTTCATAATTTAAAACAAACTCCTAACAAGATTGTGTAAATAGATTTAGCAAGTCATGGATTAAAACTGAGATTATAAACAAGTTTAACTGCTAACCTTCCAAATCATATTGAAACATAACTACAGTCAAACATTAATATCAATGAACCATTTTGCTACTTATCTTAACTTATATATTAGCTTTATACAGAATAACATAGATAGGATTAAACCTTAGTTAAGATAAACAGAGTATTTTCCAAAGTCCACGTCAAATGAAGACTAATCACAAGGTAAATGTTTGATATCTAGATAGATTAGCTACTGTTTTAAACAAGGTTTAGCATGTTAACCCTCAATTCATCATAAATTAACCAGCAAAATTCATGAAGAAGCTCAAGTCATATATTTAAGAAAAGCACTAACTAGGATCAAGTCATACATGGGTTTAAAACTGGAAACATAACAACAATAATTTAGACCAATATAAAACAGTCCCTAATGACTATAAATCAAAATATTAGCACATAAATATTATTTAACTAACATAGCTAGTAACTAAGTTAACAAACACCATTAACTAGACAAAATTTAGTATTCAACTAATTACTTAATTTAAACTAGACAAAATCAGCTTAGAAAACATAATTAACTACATTAAGCGTAAATTAACACTTAACTAGCAAAGCATAATTAACAGAAAAATGCCATAAAAATAAAACAGATAGGAAATTACTTTTTTGATGCACGCCTAGAAGTGTAACATCCCGTAAATTCGAGTTAGGTGTGAATGTCTAAATATCTAGTGTTAAGATGATATTATACCTATATGAATTCATTCTTGATGAATTCGGGTGGAAGATGGTCGTTTTGAAGCGAAACCAACAATTGAATTTCTTAAGGGCTCTTAAATTCGCCTAAGTTTTGGTAGGTCTGTCTTTTTGTAGATTTTCATGAAAATGTGTTGTGAATTTGGAAAAGATTCCTTAATGAAAGTTGTAGATATTTGAAATATATTTCCAATGGTAGGTCGCCCAGCCCAAGCAAAGTTTTTTACCAAGAGTTATGATCATTTTACTGAACAAAGGTCAATTATCAAAAACGAAAAAAATGTGTTGGGCCCGCGTCGCGGACCCAGCACAGAAAGATCAGCTGCAGACCAAAATAAAAACGTGATCAGGTGCTGAACCCGCGACGCGGACTCAGCACGGATCGGGAGTTGTTTTCTGATTTCGAATTTCCTTTAATTCCTAATTCATTGTGTTATTTCCCGTTTCGTTTCAAATCAATATTTCTGAGGAAAAGAACCCTAGAAAAGTCTCTCTAACCCTAAGGTGAGTTCTCACTCAATATTGATCATTCCCACATCATATCCATCCCCTCTTAATAGCAAATCATCTCTCTAAAACCCTTAGTTCTTGTATATTCAAGAAGAGGAAGAAGAGAGGCGTGTGGGATTCCATCAAAAGGTAAGACTCTTGATTTTATGAGATTATTATTGTTGTTTGAACTAGTATAGAATGAAAAAATAGGTTAGGATCCACCAATGATTTCCATAAGCTTCAAGAACAAGATTTAAGGCTTGCGAAAAACCCTAGTTTTCGAAATTCCAAGAAAACTTCAAGAAACTATTCAAGTACTGGAGGTTAGAGTGAAGGGAACAATTGAGGGTCTCTTGTAGTGAATTTAGAATTATCGTACATGGAGGTTATATTCTTATTGGGTTTAAAGATCTGTACTATTTTGATGTTTAGTGGAAGAACTTTAGTTTAGGCTTGAAACTCGAAAACAACCGCTTGTGGAATAATGATTTAAGAGGATGATGTAGTATATTTAGGCTTTAATTTGTTATTTTCAATTTTGGCATGAGGTAAGTTAAGCTTGAATCATGTGCTGTTGAATTAGTCTTCTTGTCGGAGTCTATTGTTTAGATGATATATTGTGTGCTTCCTAGTCAAAGCATATACGTGTTGAGCCTTTTGAGTATCTAACTCTTGGGAAAGTGAGATGAAGGTAGAAACCCCTTTATTCGTTCTGAGACTTGAGCGTTCTAGTTGTTAGAAATCCCCGTGAGGGATTTGTTGTTCTTATTTGGGTAAAGATGTATTTTTATCTTTTCGGGGTCGTTTAGTACAAAGAAAGCTCTACTTCGTGATTTGGCAAACTATTACAGAAATATTGTAGGAAGTGGCTTCGTGAAATGGCTAACTCTTCAGGCCAAAGGAATAATCCATCTGATGTGAATTCTAACAACACACCTAATGCTCATGGTAATGGGGCTGGTAAAACGGTTGCTAACACCGCTAATAGGGGACAAGCTCGACTTTATGGTTTGACTCGTAGGGAGACGGCAGAAGATCCTGATGCTAGGGTCGCAGGTATTCTAACTATATGTTCACTTGAAGCGTATTCGCTGATCGATTAGAGCTTGACTCTTTCTTATACAACTCTGTGCTTTGTCCTTGATTATGGTAGGGAACCCAAACAATTTTTAAGACTATCTTTATACCCCTGCTATTGTCCTTGACATTCTCCTAGAATCTATAAGACTATGTGGTATAGTTAAGGATCGTAAGACTACTGCTGGTTCGATTGAATTTGAAATAACAAACTTGGATGTAATTTTGGGGGTAGACTGGCTTTCCAAGTGTTATGAAATTCTAGGTTGCCAATTAAAAATAGTTAAGCTTGTATTTCTAGATATACCTGTTTTGATTGGAGAAGTAATATTGTTAAATCTCGATGTAGACTACAGGTATGTGTTCAACCTTTCGGATTTATTTTCTTGTGAAAGTTCAGAGTGAAGCATAAATCTCACAATTGAGTTTAGGCTTGTATGATGTGTTCGTTATATGTTTAGTCGTATGTTATCTCTGAGGATGTTTCCCCTTTCTAGAAGAACTCTTGAAATTCTGAAATTTGAGGTTTAGTAAAGAATCCTAGGCCATGACTTTCATTCGGGGACGAATGATCTTAAGGGGGGGATAATTTAACATCCCGTATATTCGAGTTAGGTGTGAATGTCTAAAACTCTAGTGTTAAGATGATATTATACCAATATGAATCCATTTTTGATGAATTCGGGTGGAAGATGGTCGTTTTGAAGCAAAACCAGCAATTGAATTTCTTAAGGGCTCTTAAATTCGCCTATGTTTTGGTAGGTCTGTCTTCTGGTGGATTTTCATGAAAATGTGTTGTGAATTTGGAAAAACTTCCTTAATAAAAGTTGTAGATCTTTGAAATATCTTTCCAATGGTAGGTCGCCCAGCCCAAGAAAGTTTTTTACAAAGAGTTATGATTATTTTACTGAGCGAAGGTCAATTATAAAAAATGAAAAAAAATGTGCTGGGCCCGCATCGCGGACCCAGCACGGAAAAATCAGCTGCAGACCAAAATAAAAACGTGATTAGGTGCTAAATCCGCGACGCGAACTCAGCACAGATCGGGAGTTATTATCTGATTTTGAATTTCCTTTAAGTCCTAACTAATTGTATTATTTTCCGCTTCATTTCAAATCAATATTTCTGTGGAAAAGAACCCTAGAAAAGTCTCTCTAACCCTAAGGTGAGTTCTCACTCAATATTAATCATTCCCACATCATATCCATCCCCTCTTAATAGCAAATCATCTATCTAAAACCCTTAGTTCTTGTATATTCAAGAAGAGGAAGAAGAGAGGCGTGTGGGATTCCATCAAAAGGTAAGACTCTTGATTTTATGAGATTATTATTGTTGTTTGAACTAGTATAGAATGAACAAATAGGTTAGGATCCACCAATGATTTCCATAAGCTTCAAGAACAAGATTTAAGGCTTGCGAAAAACCCTAGTTTTCGAAATTCCAAGAAAACTACAAGAAACTATTCAAGTTCTAATCTTTATCATCTAAAACCATTATAGTGTCATTATTGAAACTTGGAAAGTGAGTTTTAGCGGGATTTGAGGTATGTCTAGATTTTCCCAAAAATCTTTTCTTCAAGTATGTCTATATTCCAAAAATTATCTTTTCAACTATGTCTACTTATGAAGTACGTTTAAATTGTGAAAGCATGAATTGTATTTGAGAATCCTTCCTTGATTGTTTGTATAAATTATAACTCTTGTTTGGTGGAACTTATTCTGGAATTAAAGATGATTTTTTTTAGACAAGGTCATGCGTGTGTAGGGTCAAGCCCGCATCGAACCTTATACGAACCATACTACTTTGTGAAACTCGCTTTTCCCATTATTGGATGATTGAACTTATTCTTCTAAAGGTTGGACCTTAAAATTGTTTTATTGTTGAATGGGTTTCTTGAACTTGAAATTGAATAAGAGGTTTGAATAAGATTCTAAATCGGTTATAACTTGAAATGCCTCTATTTTGAAATGATGACTTGAGAAGTGAGATTCGGCTCTAAGCCATGATTGATGATTCGGTAATATGCCATGATTTATATTTTGTTGTTGTTTAGGTTTGTATGGGCAAGCTGTGCTAATCCAGAGGACGATCCGCCGTTTGGATCCTAACGTATCGATACGAGTATTGCTGTGTCAGTCCAGAGGACGATTGACCTCCGTTACTTCCTAGCCCGGAGTGTCTATTGCTGTGCTAGTCCAGAGGACGATTAGCCTCCGTATCTTCCTAGACCGGAGTATCTATGGCTGTGCTAGTCTAGAGGACGATTAGCCTCCGTTGCTTCCTAGCCCGGAGTATCTATTGCTGTGCTAGTCCAGAGGACGATTAGCCTCCGTATTTTCCCAGACCAGAGTATCTATGGCTATGCTAGTCCAGAGGACGATTAGCCTCCGTTGCTTCCTAGCCCGGAGTATCTATTATTGTGCTAGTCCAGAGGACAATTAGCCTCCGTGGTTTCCTAACCCGGAGTATCGATTGACTGATCTACCTGTGAGTGGCTTGTTTCATACTTTGATTAGCCTGTGAATGGCTCTTTTCGTGTCTTGTTGCCTGTGAGTGGCTTGTGGTGATATTAAATTCGTAAGTGAAATACATGGAATGGTAAATGGTAAGGAGTTAAGTTAATGTGCCTTTCGTTGTTGGATTCTCTGATGACTCTTTAATGTTGCTGACTTACGTTATTCCCGGGTTTGAATTGTGATTTTCATTGATGTCATTTTATTGATTTTATTCATAATATCTTGTTTTGTTAACTATTGCCCCTTAGACACTCACTGAGTACGAAGTACTCAGACATACCATTGTTGTTTTTGATGGTATGTTAGGTAACGGAGAAGAGCAGGTTCTTGATACTCAAAACGCTGAAGAAGGACTTGTTGTTGCTGCTGACTTGATGAGCCCACATGTTCATTTGTGGGACACCCCTTATCATATTTATTTACTATTCTAGTTTTTTGGGCTGCGTCCTGATGTGTCAGACAAATTATTCCTTTATCTTAGAAGCTCCTTAGTATACATTCTTGTGGGTAGTTGTTGAGTTTTGTTTAACTATTGGGCGTTCATCACGATTTGATTAAGTTTTATGATATTAAAGACTTCCGCTGATTAATTCATATATCATGATTTGATTGTATTTATTTTATAAACTGTTGGAGGTGACTATTGAACCTGGCAGGTTCAAGTGTTGTTATTGCATCTTTTAGGTTCTTCCGATGTTGTTCATGACGTCGGATGCCGGTCACGTCTAGGGTGGGTTTTGGAGCGTGACAAGAAGAGATTTGGATTTGGAAGAACCTTTACTCCTCAAAAATCCCAACACTCAGCCACAACAATTAATTTAAAAAAAAAATTAAACTTAATGCGAACAATTAAAGGTTTTAAGCAAATAGCTAGAAACCTTAGGTATTTCGATTTGTTTGGGCAAGTGTTCTTTTTTTTTTTCCTAAAAATTGAGGTCCTATTTATAGAGTCCCAAATATAAGCAAACCCTAATTCTCATCCGGTGTGGGATTTCAAATTTCTTGAGAATTCTTCTCCTCAAATCCCAATCTAATGCCTAAGAATCGATTAATCAAGTAAATGAAGGGTTAGATTTGACTAGTAGTTGGTTAATCTGAGGGTTCTTCATGAACCAATTGAAATCCATAATTTCAAACAACTAAAAACAAAACCCATTAAAGAAAATCAGAACATTTGACCGTTTGAATTCAGAAAGCAAAAGAAAATAAAGAAAAGGGAAGTTTTAATACCGTGTTTGGTTGGATTAGGTGAGAAGTGGTGGAAGCATTTAATGCATTGCCACTCTCAATCACATAGACCTATAAAAGTATGGAGAGCCTGAGCTTTTTCCACTTTAGGCTATGATGACGAGGAAAGAGAGAAGAGGGAGCGTAAGGTGGCTAGGGTTTTTGAGGAGAAGAGAGGGAAATGAGAGATAGGGATGCGTTTGGATGAAAAATGGAATGGGTTGTGGGATATCACCTCTCTTAACACGGACATGGGCCGGGTCAAGTCCTATTTGCACTGGGCCTGGCCAACTGAAAAGGAAATAAAGATAAAACCCCAACTTATGCATGTGTTATATACATGGGTATACATGTATACTCGTGTATATTCATATATACATGGGCGGGGCAAACAAATGCAGATTTTAACAAACAACCCAAATTTAAAACGATGTCCACTAATTGGATATTTTAAAAATAAGACCCCATTTAAACTAGTAGGTAAAATTTAAAAGAAATAATAATAATAAAAATAAATAAGTTTCATCAAAAGACTTTAATTAAATTGAGCCATGAATTTGGCTAATTCAAAATTATTACCATAATTGGCTAATAACAAATTATTTCAATTGCAGCCGCTAAATGGCAATTTTCAAAATCAATTACAATTAAAACTTAATTGATTATGACAAAATTCTAATAAATTGACTAAATAAGAATTGGGGGGTAAAAATGGCTAATTTACTTAATTAAACATATTCCCATATTAAACAGAGTAAAATACTTTGCAAATTGATATTTTAACAATTTGGACAATTAAGTGAATAATTATGGAAAATTATCCTCTCTTCTTGGCTAATTTAGCAAAGTGTGATAACTGTAAAAATACTTAAATTAATTTATAATATTATAGAAATTATCTTATCAAACAAAATAGGCAAAAATATAGCCTCAATAAATTTTAAAAAAATATTTTGATCTTCTAAAAACATATTTCTCTCTGTTTAATATTTCAAGGACTTTGGCTAATTAAAGAAAATTATGGGAGGTCAAAAATTAGGTGTCAACAACTGCCCCTTCGGTGTTCGGGGATAGCGGGACCATCCTTGAGCAACGAAATTTGACTAACCTTTGTTTTTGCCTGACCCAACTTATATTTCCTCTCATTTTCAAGTAGTTTTCAAAATATATGGCCGGACCCCGGTTTATGGGTTTCCTACATTTCTTAGGTTTCATGAGAATTTAGGCCACTTGTAGTTCGACTCGATTATGACTTCTAAATGCAAATTTGAAGAAATCTCAGATTTTTCGGGTTATTAAACTGGTGGGTGAAAACTCTAGAACCCTAAATTCATGAAACCCTTATTGGAAATTATGGAATATGGTTTATACTGCTGTTTATATCATCTAGAGTTTTAGGTTATCACCTTCTGGGATGGGAATTTCGTAATCATTGTAAAAATTATATATTGAGACTTAGGGTTTCACTCAAATTAGGGGTTTTGCCTAAAACCTTATTTGTAGGGTCTAAAGTGATTATAAACCTTTAAATTGGAGGATTATGATTTTTGGTACTGAGGGTAGGATAAATTCACCCTTAACTTCTGGTTTCGCCCATTCGGATGGTTAGGGATATTTTGGGCACTATTGTCCCAAATGTGGATTTTGTTTGATTAGGGTCTGTTGCTTACTTAGCATTATGGTCTGTTGTTATTTACTAAAGTACCATCGTTCTGGGGCGTTTCGGAAATAGAAGGCTCGTGTAGAGTAATTCGTGGCTCCTGTTCTGCATTCGAGGTAGGTTACGACTTACTTTAGTTAGACTTTGATTAGTAAAACGTATGTATTGTATAGAATTGAATGGAGAAAGCATGATTAGGTCTTCGGACATGGTGTTTGGTTGGATATTATCTAGGTTGGTATGATTTATGATTGTGTGGACTTGTCGCCATTACCTTATGTACTGAACCTGAGGTGTATTCATTGTGATATGAGCAGGAAGGAGTCAATATATACTCTTCTTGTTGATTGAGATGGTTTACATATCCTTGCTGTTGTTGAGTGATTTGTCTGAGTTGTGTTATGACTTGTGGCATGGTGCTTTGTATTCACTGACCTTGATATTATTGGCTGATCACATGTTCCATATTGATTGTCGAATTAGAAATACGTTGAGATTCATATTTTGATAAGATAATGAGATTATTACGCTTGAATTAGATGTGTAATTGTGATAAGGCACGAATGAGATCTTGATTATGAATTGCTGATAGTAACGAAGTTATGCAAGATTTGATACAACTTATGGTGGTTATGATCTTCATAGCATATTCCTTTACATTCATTGCACTGATTCCTCATTCCTGCATTCATACATTCATACATGATGGAAATGGTCCGGAAATGATTGATGGATATGGCAACTATGAAAGGAAATGGAACATTTTGGTGACAAGACTTATTTATGTGGTGTGCTTGCTATACTTGGAAGAAAGAGGTGACATAGACTCTTTATGTTGACTGAGATGGTTTGTATGATTCATTCCATAGTTGAGCAGATTTATCTAAGTCCTGATATGGCTTATGGCATTGTGACCTGCATTTTCATCGGCATTTGATTTCATTGATTGATCACGCTTACTTTTGAGTTCATATTTCATCTCAGGGTTCTAGACTTGAACCATATTGGGATACTCATTCCTGCATACAATATATGTTTAAAAGGCACATCTGACGGGGGTGAGGATGTGGCTTATCTTCATATATATATATGACACATTTGACAGGGGATGAGGATATGGCTTAGTTATGGGCTCGTGATCCGAGGTCACTTCCGGAGTGAGTGGTACATGGAAACCATGGGTCCTCTACAGGTCATGACTATTGGGCAAACAATACCATTAGAATGTGTATATAGGTTTGAGGTATTTGGCCAGTGCATTGCATTGCACATCATTACATATTGTTGACACCTAATTTTTGACCTCCCATAAGTTATTTTAATCACTCGGGGTCCCCAGCTAATAAGTGAAGCCTTAAATGATTTTAATAAAGTGCCCAGATCAATAATTCTTCCTTTTAAATTAGCAAAAAGATTTTCATGCATCATGTATTATTTAGAGAATAATAAATATGTTCAAGATTTTTGGTTAAATTATTTTTAAAAGAGAAAAGAGAGAAAGAGGAAGAATTCTTGTTTAATCATTTAAAATTATTTTCAAACATTTTTTCCCTTTTATTTCACCTCTGAAATTTGGATAATTTAAATAGTTTAAGTAACTAATTATTTATCCCTTTTAACTCCTGATTTTTACAAAATAAGCATAATTGCCCTTTAATGATTTGATTAGGCTAGTTAATTAATTAAATGATAATTATTGCAAAACTGAGCCCCTTATTAGATATATATTTACCCTTTTTGATTTTTTGCCTTGGTCATAATTAATTTAATTATTCCTTCATTTAAATAAATTAGCTTATTTATAAAAGAAATTAGCCTGTTGGTATTTAATTTAAAATAGTATGTTTATCCTAATTTTCAAATTTGATTAAAAGGCCATAATTAATATAAATACATTGGGCCAATTAATTAGTGACATCTTTTCAGGTCCATCCACGACTTAACCGCGATTATTTTTTTTTTTTTTTTATTTTTTATTATTATTATTATTATTATTATTATTATTATTATTATTATTATTATTATTATAAAAATACGTAACAACCCGATTTTCCCCATGATTTAAATTCTCTTTAATTTTTTAAACTATAAATGGCTAGGATTTAAATATACTCAGCATATACACCAAATACACACACACACACACACACATATATATATGAAAAATATGTGTGTACATTTGGTGTATACACAAGAAGGGTTTTTTTTTTTAAAAATTTCGGCTGGACCGAGTCCAGCCCAATAGGACTGACCCGGCACAAGGCCTAACGGATAAGAGGAATACGGGGTCCCCCCCCCCCCCCCCCCCACGATACCCTTTCTTATCCCCTTCCATTTCCCCTCACCCTAACCCTAGCCGCCGCCTCATTTTCCTTTCGCTCTCATTCCAAAAATGACAATGTTGTAGAAAGCACAAGGCTTTTGCAGCCTTCGTACAACCCATTACATGATACAATTAATGGCTTAGTCTCGTTTTCATCTCCCTCACTCCAAACACGGTATAAGTCATTTTCACTTTAAATTTTTTCTTCAATTTTTTAGTCTAATATATGATTTCCTGCATTTGTTTATGATTCTCTTTTGTAGTATTCATTCAAATTTCATTGGTCAAGTACAAATGGGCCAGATCGAGTAGAACAATACTCAGATCTGGCCATGCATTATTAATTCTACCTAATTTCAACCATAGATCTTGTATACAGAGGCCATTGAATGGAAAAAATGTTAGTCCCGCATCGGTATTTTTGAGGTTCCTTCAATATTCATCATAGAAAAAGGTTGAAAAAAAGTTTTAACAAGTTAAAAAATCGAAAAAGCTAGAATTTGAAGTTAAGAACTTGAAATTTAAGCAAAAGTATAATTTTCGACTCAAAAAGTCTCCTTGTCGAGTTTGAGTCCCTCAGTTATAAAATTTTATTTATTTTGTCTTTCTCTTGTGGTTGAGTTCGATGGTGGAAGCACCAGGAGCTTCCGAATCCCTTTTTGACCAAAGGCTGCATTGTAAAAGGGTAATACCCCAACCCTTTTAGTTATTTTGCTATTTTTTTATAAGCTAATGATTGGTCTGTGTTGTTAAATGTTTTTGATTGATGGTCTTGTTGTGTGATTTTCTGCCTTAGCACTGTTTAAATGAATTTAGAATGAGTCCCTCTTAAACATGACATCCTGCTTATTTTATGTATTTAATCTAATATTTTGCTATTTGTTTGAGTTGAATGGTCCAGCTTAGTGCTAATCCTTTGCAAGAATATGTGAGACTGCTGGAAATTTGCAATGATTCATATTGAAATGGTTTTGAGGTTTGATAGAGGTCAACAGTGCACTCTTAATATATATATATATATATATATATATATATATATATATTGAAATAAGAGGTTTGCTTAGTTTAATTAGGGAACACATAGGGTATTGTAAGGCTGTTGGAATACTAATTTAGATTGTATGATTCCTTGGTAAGACTAATTTGTGTTAGGAGGTCCATATGACATGTTTAGAGGGTCACTATTTGATTACTTGCATCTTAATGTGATAACACCCATCTCCAATAGGGATTAATGACTTAAGCATATTCCTAATTGTGTCTAAGGACCTTTGTTTTGAACTTTGACCATGTCTATAACTATTATTAGCTGATCTGTGATGTTCTTCTTTTAAAAGTGAGACTGCCCTGCTCCTATCCTACTATGCTTTAGTAAGAATCACCTTAAAGCTATGCTTAAAGAATTTTGGTGCAAATGTGTTATGTCTTCCATGATTGATGCTGCATTGCTGAACAAGCACCATAGCTTGACCCTTTCCGTGATTTGTTCCTATTTTCTATTGGCTTGTTAAACTCTGTAGTGTGCAACAACTGTCTTTGGTAAATATAAAAATAAAAGGGGGAGGGGGGGGGGGGGGGATCAGGGACACAGGCAGATTAAGAATGCAATATTTCATTTTTAAAATAAAGAAGCCTTATGTTCTGTTCATAGATCAGTCTAGATTAATGCCTCATGTTAAAGAACAAGTCAAGTTTAAACAAGACTTACAGTTTAGGTATGCTTTGTTGGGAAATTAATGTGCTTGAAGTTCTTATTTGATTATGACCTCTGGATTAAGCTTGACTAAAGAAAATAACTAGCTTGTTGTTGACAATTTAAGTTCTAAATTAAGAAATACTGAGTGGAACCAGCCTTAATAACTAGTTATTATTAAGTTAAATTTTTGAATAGCAATCACAGATAGAATCATAATGGGAATAAGTTTAGAAAGGTACTAAATCAAAGCTGTTAGAGGAAGAGGGGGTTAGACTGATAATGAACCATTAGTTATTAGGGTGACATTACTTTGCAAGCCTAGTCTATTTCAGTGTTAAAACATGACTAGGTAAAAGGGAGGGAGGATAACACCACCTAGGCTAGATTGAACCTTGTGTACACTCATGAGAAGGGATCTGCCTAATGATTAGTTAGTAGGGGGGGGGGGGGGGTTGAATCAATTCTTTTGAGGAGGCTACCCTTCAGAACCTGAGTAGAAACCTAAACTGTTTGCCACATAGCCTTGCTTATAAGGGTACCATATTGTTCTTTACACCTACATTACAATCTAAGGATTTTATTTCATTTCTCAGTTGAGCTCTGTCTTCCCTGTTCCCTTTTCTTCCTTTTCTGTGAATCTTGTTGTGTCAAAGGCCTAAAGGTTTGATTATGCTTAAAAATTAAAGGGCCTCCACTGAGAATCAAGGTTGGTTCATGGCCATTTGGTTATTTGTTTACTTGAAATCCCTTTGTATCCTGCTTAGAGGTTCTGAATGTCTCAAGGGGAAAGTCAACACTGTGCTCTAGCCAATGAACGTGATCATGCTATATCCAAGATCAAATTGCCAACCTAGCCTGTATTGTTAATGTAACGACCCGTTTGGTCGTTATGGCCTTTTCAATATTTTCTCCCTTTCCTGAGCAGTAATTAGCTCATTTTTTACCCGAGTGAACCGTTGGCACGCTTCTCGAGGTGTCTAGATCGAGATTCGGGAAAATTTTGTGAAATATAGGCGTAAAGTGAAAAAGAGTTGACCCAAAGTTGACTCGGTCAATGAGAGATCCGTTGGGAATTCGAGGCCACCGGTGCATTCGTAGCATGTTTTAAATGTGTCTATGTGTATGGTATATGAGCAGATGGCCTCAGGAACTTGTCAAAAAATCGGATCAAATGGTGAAACTTGAAAAAAAATTCTGGTGTCTGATTTGCTGGTGTTCGCTGCAGCGACACCAGTACCGCTACAGCGGCACCGCTGGGGCGGTGATGGTGCCGCTGGAGCGGTGAAGAGCATTTGTGACTAGACCGCTGGGGCGGTCTGCTTGACCGTTTAAGCGGTACCGTTGGGGCGGTGTCTCGACCGCTGGAGCGGTCGACGAGCAATTTTATAAGTTTAAAACCTCGAAACCCTAGTCATTATTTCTATTCCAACTTGAGAGCTTTGTAGAGGAGAATTTGAGGGTTTCACGTGGTTTCTTCCCTAAGGTTACATTCCTACCTTATTATAGTTTTATTAACCTCTCTTAGTCATCTAGCATAATCTAGAATCCCTAGAATCTAATGGGTCTTTAAATAGGTTTCTTGAGTTGAGTTCTAAAATCAAATTGGCTTCCTAGTATATGAATAAACGATGTTAATGTTGCTATTTATGCTAGATAATGATATATCTAGGCTTGTTAACCAATAATCTTCCATGCTAGAGTTGAAATTCATGAATCAAAGTTAGGGTTCTTAGACCCAATTTGGGGGTTTTCATATAAATGATGATTTGAGAATTAATTGAATATTCCTGTGATTATAGTAAAGGTTTTGACCATTTGGTATTGAATTTGGTATTTTGACCATAAAATTCCCGTTTTACCCTTGAGTCCTGTTTTTCCTAAATTAAGGAGTGGGTTTTGACCCGAATAGAATATGCTCATTATGGGTATCATTATTCACGGTTTCTTACATAGAATTCATATCTGATAGAGTTTGATTGTTTGGAGACACTTCGAAAGACGAAACAAGATATGGGTTCGTGGCACTTGTTCGGCTGCCAGGTAGGTTATGGCTTCCCCTTTCGGTAGACTCCGGTTAGTTTCCCATATTCGTGTATTAGAAGGAACGGAGAATGCATGTGTATGAATTAGAGATTTGGGATGGAATCCTAGGATGGTATTGATGTGTGATTGTGTGTTCGGGCTTGTGGCCTGTAGATTTTGTAGGATGTATGAGGTGGCTTCGTACAAAATCTATGGATTTTATGTGACTTGAGAGTAGCGAACGAAACTTATTTTTATGACTAATGATGAACATTTCCCGTAATATGTGATTACTTTTGTTATGCCGTTAAAAGTGAATCTAGTGGATAAATGGGAAAATAAAATGTACCAAAGATCCTGATTGAGTCCAAAATGAGTTGTGACGAGGGATTTTGAGTGTATGGTGAGATTCGTGTTCTTAATTTAAGGAAGTGGAAAAAATGTATATTGATTGGTTGACCTGTAGTGTGTGGGACTAGCAACCCTGTTGTGTTGTGTTTGGCCATTCTAGTGTGTTGGCTTGATACCATGTGTAGTTGGTAGATATCGAATCCTGTTTTGTCGTCTAGATTGGGATAGATTTGAGATACCCACTGTTGGTGTTGTGATATGATATATTTTTGGCATACCCAGTGTTAGTATTGTGATATAGATACATTGTTGGCATACCCACCATTGGTATTCTGATATTGATGTATTGTTGGCATACCCCATTGTTGGTACTTGTGATGTTGAACTTGATTGTAATGATTGTCATATGCATTGCACGCATTCTTTCATATTCATGATGCATGGCCGATACCCGATGATGATTTGGTATCGTTGATTGAGCGAAACTGATATTTACCAAACTCTTTTACTTGAGTGATTGTGAAAAGGCCGATGTCCGAAAATCCATTCTGGAATTGTTGATTGGCGTACCCATTGCTGGTACTTGTGATATTGATATATTATTGGCTTACCATTGTTGGTATTGTGATATGGTACATTGTTGGCATGCCCCATTATTGGTACTTGTGATGTTGAACTTGATTGTAATGATTGACATATGCATTGCACGCATTCTTTCATATTCATGATGCATGGCTGATACTCGGTGATGATCCAGTATCGTTGATTGAGCGGAACTGATATTTGCCAAACTCTTTTGCTTGAGTGATTGTGAAAAGGCCAATGTCCGAAGATCCATTATGGAATCGTTGATTGGCGTACCCATTGCCGGTACTTGTGATATTGATATATTATTGGCATACCATTGTTGGTATTGTGATATGGTACATTGTTGGCGTACCCCATTGTTGGTACTTGTGATGTTGAACTTGATTGTAATGATTGACATATGCATTGCATGCATTCTTTCATATTCATGATGCATGGCTGATACCCGGTGATGATCCAGTATCGTTGATTGACCGGTACTGATATTTGCCAAACTCTTTTGCTTAAGTGATTGTGAAAAGGCCGATGTCCGAAGATCCATTCCTTAATCGTTGATTATATGAAACTAGTGTTTGACAAACTCTTTTACTTGAGTGATTGTGAGAAGGCCGATGTCCGAGGTTCAATTCCGAAATCGTTGATATACGCATTGCATACATTCTCTCATATTCATGATGCATGACTGATATCGGTGATGATCCCGTATCATTGATTGAGCGAAACTGATATTTTGATAAACTCTTTACTTGAGTGACTGTGAGGTGGCCGATGTCGGATGAGCTATTCCAGCATCGTTGTTGCATGGTCGATTCCGATGTTATTCCGGAATCGTTGTTAGTGCATGGACTCCGCGGGTCCCCCAGAGTGGTGCCGGTGAGACTCCCCCTATGAGAAATTAGCCAGGGTCCCGTCTGTCTATTGGGCAAAGATCCGGGTCGGGTGGCACTTAGACTTCGCGAGTCATACTGGGTTGTGCTACCGAGACGTCGATATTTCCATCCGATGTACATGTGTACACCTCATTTGCATGGCATGGCATTGCGTTCATACATCTAGCATTGCATTATGGCTTGTTTGAGATGATTTGGTGTTTACTTGTGATGAATGGATTCGAGTTGATTTATTCAGACTTGGCACATTTGGGATTAGATGCTTTACTTAGGCAATGACATGTACTTGGATCTGGATTTATTGATCGAACATGTTGAGGTATCCCACAGACCGTCCGTAAGATTAGTTATATGTTTGGTCTCTATGTTATGTAGGATAACGAGGTGTCTTAATGATGAGTTGACTACTAGACTGAAACAATCGATTTAATGATATGTGAGTTCCGAGACCATTGCGAGCTTGACCGGTGAATTATTTGAGTGAATTTAATGCTTAAGGGTATTGATATACAGTGTGTGGTAGATAGACGTATAACTTCATTGGGTTGTTATCCTGTTTATCTGTGAATTCTTTTACTGATATGTGTTATTAACCATTGTCGGCCTGTGATACTTACTCAGTACGCGTGGTTTGTACTGATATTCCACTTGCTACACCCTTTTTGGGGTGTAGATTGTTTCAGGTGATTGATCGAGGCATATGTGGAGATACGCAGTGCCTATCTGGAAAGCCTCCGTTCATTTCATTCTGGGATGGAGGTTGAGTTTTAGAATGTAGTGGTAATCTGAAGTCATTAGTCGCTCTTGTACTAGTCTAGACTAGGTCATGGGAAGTTATATCGAGTCTGTATTTGTTACTTCATTGTAATTATATTAAGTCTTGAGTTTATTGCATATATCATGAAGTTTCCGCTGAATTTCTAAGTATCTATTGATTTAAATGAATCATCTTTTCTTAATTGATATATAATCAGTAAGAGGGTTCGCCTACCGAGGTGGGAAAGTTAGGTGCCCGCGCGACCCCGAAATGGGTCGTGACAGTTAAATCATGAGATTCCTACTGAGTTCTATTGGAATATAACTAGTTCAAGATAAAAAATGGAAATCTGCCTACTGTCCACTACTTGAATCATTTGTGTTTGGGTCTAATCTCTAATACACTATCCAGATATTCTAGTAATCATCATTTACTTGACTGCCTCATACATACTTTCCATGACTTGGCCAGATGAAGTTTGTAACATAACATGACTTGCTAGATGCCTAGATTGATTTAAAATGGTTCTGTGAAGTTGAAGTAAGCTAAGGAACTTGTTGATACACCTTGACTTATGTTGTGATTCTATGTGAATTTTGTTAGATTCTAGTGGTGAAAATGATCCTAGTCTTAGCCTAAATGGTCCTGTATACTTATGTGTCCATGTATTTGAATTTGTTAAGGCACTTGGCTGTAAGTGATTCCTGGTAGCAATGTTCTTTACGATTAGACAAAGATTGAAGGTAAGCTAAAAACCACATGGCCAGGAGGAGTCTTTTTAAAAGGTGCCTTGAGAGGGGATCTACGTGGGGGGGGGGGGGGGGAATCAAGTACTGTTTGATTCATCACACCTTTCCTTCACATAAAAGGTACCGCAGCACTTTCATAAGCCCATGGTGGTGGATGCTAACTGTACAAATCATTCAAAATTAGGTGAACTTTGTTGCCAGAACCTAGAAGACTTGGCTAAAACCAGACATGCATTGATAAATGGCTTAGTAAAACCTAGTAATGAACCTAGGCACATATGTATATGACTGAACTAGAATACAAAAGGAAGAGCTTAAAGGGAAACAAAAAATATGAATAAGTGAGGCATTGAAACTGAAACTGAGTATTTAAAAACTGTTAAGATCATGTAGATCCTTCTTCTCTTCAAGAAATTCCACCAAAGAGACATGAATGATTTTATGCATTCTTCATATGCTACGTATGGAGCCTGCATATTTTTCACTTGATGTTTTCATCTTGTTAAGTCTAACTGGGACATGAAAATCCACGTTTGTGACATGCTTATGTGTCTAACTTGACTGAAATCAGTTCCCTTTTCTCTATGTTATACCTATTTACCCAATCTGCATCTGGCCTTTGCAAATATAACCTGGAATATGCTCTCCTTTTTACTTGGGCCTGCTTTGGTCCCCTTTATATGTGCAGTGTGTGTATGTGATTGAACTCTATATTGGAATCTGTTTATGGTTGTACATCTTCATAAAGAGATTGATAAGCTTATTTTGCATAGACCTCTCCTGGCTTATAATGATGCATAGTTTGATGAATATATTCCTGTCCCTTGTCGCAATTGAGTAGTAGTAATGGTGTACAGTGAAATATTGTACTTCGTTTCTTGGAGTTATGTTTTTTGCCTATTCCTTTGTGTCCTTGTTTGAAGGCTAGACTGTTTAATGATATTTGGTTCTAAGTGTACACTTGTGTTTGATTATGGTAATGTTGAGGATCATTTGGGGTTGTTCTAACATTCCCCCAGTGGCAGCCATGTCTGGGGTTCGATGAAACCCCTTGAATCTTGTGCGACACTGGGAATAACGATGGTGACAACCACCCTAATCTCATTCCAAAATACTCAGTCTAACCATACATGTATATCTTCTATATATTATGTGAAAATTTATGGGATCCAGTCTAACCAAATTCCTTTTCTTTTCTCTCCTTCCCCTCTCTTACTCTTCGTACGACCATTTGGGCCGAGGACACAACCTTTCTATTGGGCCTTTGGCCCAATAGGACAATGCTTTCAGATTGCTATTGTCACGACCCGTCTAGGGGCCGTGACGAGTACCCGATACTTGTACCGAGCACCCCTTGTCTATCATTTTACCTTTACCTCTTAGCAAGCCATGTAAACAGAGCCATTTTTTTTTTAACATTAACATTAGCGGCGTCATTCTGAACATAGACTAATAAACTTCGTTATCAATTATACATCAACATTAGCATGCCAAAACACCATATATCTAACTGTACTTAACTGACTGTACATAACTGTCTACGAGCCTCTAGACGTAGTACACTTATACATAGAAAGGGCCGGGTGATGCTGTGCCCAAATATACATACACAAAATAGTACCGCAGAAGTGAGGCTCCTGAACAACTGGAGCGCTGTCAACACTGCTGGTAAGGCTCCTAAGGAGCAAACTCGCCTATCTGCTGACCTGCGCGGCATGAAACGCAGTGTCCACAAGAAGGGACGTCAGTACGAATAGTGTACCGAGTATGTAAGGCATGAAAGATAACACTAGCAGTAACATAATGTATAATTAATAATGTCATGGAGTCACAGAATATAGAAGATAGAACGTATCTCATGTCATATATTATCATCTCATATCATATCGTATTATATCTTATCTTGTCTTGTCGTAGTATATCACGTCATAGTATATCGTGTCATAGAGTGTCAGGCTATAGTATATCATAACATAGTACCTCATATCGTAGCATGGCATGTTATAGCATGTCGTGTCATAGCATAGCGTGTCATAGCATGTCTTACCATAGCATAGCATATCATAGCGTATCATAGCATAACATAGCTTGTCATATCATGTCCTGTCGTAGCAGATCATAGCATATCATGTCATAGTATAGCTTACCATAGCATATCTTATCATAGCATGTCTGGTCATGACATGGTAGGTCATATCATAGCGTCGATCAATGCCGACTCACCCACATAGCGCCGATATACACCGGCTCACCCATATATCCCGCGTCCGGGCACCCCGCGTCCGGGATGATAAGCCAGCTGATCAGGTAGCAATGAAACATGTTTCCCTTCCCATTCCCCCATGTATCCCTTCCCCCCAACCCAGGTTCATATACATATCTTGCATACATATACATGTCTTATATACATTTACTTATCTTATATACATATATATCTTTTATATACTTATACATATCTTATATACATATACATGTTATATATATATATATATATATATATATATATATATATATATATATATACATGTCTTATATACATAGTCTATATGTATATATCCTATAAGCACACAAGGGAGCCCAAGGAAAAATCATATAGCCATCGGAGCGGCGTAAGGCCGGTGACCTCCGATTACATTATGGAATACTCGTGATCGCTCTTGTCTCACCTCGAAGGGACGAATATTTTGAGGTGAGATGGTCAATGGAGAATAGTATTAAAGTAAACGTAGAATGAAATTGTGGGCATCATAGATGACAGTTCATAGACTTTGAAATCTTTAGAAAATAAAGTCATAGCTAGGAAATATAAATAAAATTCAAAAATTAATTTATCATTTTCATATTTACATAAGATACTTAGCTTAGTTATCTTGGTCATAGAGTCGTTCCGGTAGCACGTATCATAGGCATATCCTCTTATCTAACGTCATTGTTATCATTACCGTCATGGAAGGGTCCTCGTTGGAGGAGTCATAGTAGTTATCATTTGGTAACGAAATCGGGATCAAAAGTTCCCTTTGGATTCACTTCTAATAAGTCAAGCAACACTGTAAGGAAAAATTCGAGAGTAGCGGGCCCACCTCGGGCCGGATGGGGTGGCGTATGTTATTTACATATATTATGTGTCATGTCATTACTTGTGAGGGTTCTAGGGTAATCGGGTCCCACTCGTGCAAGTTCTAAGGGTTTAAGAGGTCTTTCCATCATTTGCACACTTTCTAGTTCAATTCTATTGAACAAAAAGAGGAAAACTTTAGGTGCGGATTCCGGGGACTAGGGTTGTCCCCGAGGCTCGTACCCGACTTATTACAGCTAAGACATGCCATAGAAGAGAGGGTGAAGCCTTACATACCTCTTTCCGCTCCTTTTGCTATTCCAAATTCACGTCGCAATCTCGTCAAAATCTGCAAATTGGTCATGTTTACCAAAACTCTTATTAGGGTACTTAGAGTTAGAATCTTAAGGAAACATTTGGCTACCGAAATTTCGGCAGCACTTCCCCTATAAATACTCCATCCCACCAAGTTCAACTTGGCTAATTTCAATCAACAACAATCCCGGGAATTCAAACCCGGCCAAAATATCAACCACAATTCCAACAACAACAATACTAACAACTTCCATATTCAATCAACTTACTACTTCTTCCAAAAACTTTCTAACTTTAATGAAAACAATAACAACCTCATAATCTATATTCCAACAACATCATACTAAATAAAATTGACCCATTCTCTTCCATTTTTTCACCATAACCACACGGCCAACACCAACATACACACTACAACTTCTCAAAATTCATTCAACTTCCATTTTCCACATATCATTCACAACAATAACAACCAACACTAATTAAAATAATTGAAGCATGACTCCTACACATATATACATACACACGGCCATGTACTATATTTCTCTCCTTCATGAATTTCATCCATTTTAGCATACTACAACACATATAAACCATATATAACACATAAAACAAGATCAAAACTCACCTTTCTTCTTCAACTTCTCACTTGACTATAACTTGACAACTTGTATGATTTTGAATCTTTCTTGCTCCAACAACAACTCCACCTTGTTAATCACCCTTTACTTGGTAGAAAATGATTTTTGAAGAATTTTTATCAATTTTCTTGTTGGTTTTTGATCTTGGCCGAAATGGCCTTCAAGTTTTTCTCCTCCTTTCTTGTTCTTACTTTCTTGAAAATTCTAGAGAGTTTGATGAAAAAGATGACTTGGTCATCTCTTTATTTACTCATTAACCTTGATGTGGGCTTAATCCCACACCAAATGGACGGCCAAACAAGGCCAAAACCGTAGCCCACTTATTGTTTTTTGATTTTTTTGGGCCAACTCGGTTTGGTCCCGAGTTGGGCCTAGCCCACTGACCTTTCGACCTTAAAATGTCCATATCTCCTTGTACCGACGTCACCTGGGGACCCACAACCTATGGTTGG
This sequence comes from Lycium barbarum, assembly GCF_019175385.1. NCBI lineage: Eukaryota > Viridiplantae > Streptophyta > Magnoliopsida > Solanales > Solanaceae > Lycium > Lycium barbarum. The sequence goes on along the minus strand of NC_083344.1, from coordinate 64,263,489 downwards.
AAAGCTAATTCAATTATCTACAACTTCTATTTCTTGGTACTTTTCCAAATTCCAAACTTATAATACCGTTTTTGCCCCTTGAAGTCAGATCACCCGAAAACGTTTTCTTAAAAATATTCGTTTGGAGGACTTCCACTTTGATTTGGCCCAAGGGTCCTTCTTGAGTTGTGTTTAACTTCTCATATGTGATTCATATGAATTTTCAGATGTCCCAAAAAAATCTCGATGTGTGGGTCCCACCTCAGCAATTAATCTGACGTTCAAAAATACGGGATATAACAGCTATTGAGTTCGAGAAAGGGAAGCTAATATGTGTATCCATGAAGGCCAAACCATGGGTGAAAATGGTTAAGCGGCTTGGTACATACCAAGTCATTTCACTATTATTGTATGATATGTTTATATTTATACTTGTATTTGTAAACTCACGTTACTATTGGAAACCAAATGGTTGGAACTAGACGTTTTAGGCTAACGGTACTTAAGCCGTTTAGTTGGACTTTAGGCTCCTTCGCGAATTTTCAAATCCTGTCCTATTTTCTTACTTTTAAAGAGGATTTCTAAGAGGCAAATCAGATGTTTTTTTCTTACAAAATAAACTAGATTTAGGGAAATTTTGGTAGACGTTAGCATATAAACATTTTTTTATTAGAACTACTTACCCTATAGTCCTTTGTTTCAGAATTAAAGGAATACATTACCTTTTCATCATAAAACTGGTTATTAAAAATGAGAGATTTTATATAAAACACAGCTGATTTCCCAAAACCAAAAAATTCTACACTTTGCTTAAAAAACTGGCATAGTTTTGGATAAACCAACAAACAAAACCGAGTTTTTGGGCCAAGGCCCACCAAATTGCCATAAATCAAGATATTTTGATCCAAAGCCCTGTCATGGATGTTCCTTTTTTCAGAAATGAAACAAACAAAAACACATTTTCTGGGATAGATCCCATTACATTTCCTTATCCAAAAACCACAACTCTTTTCCCTTTAAACAAACACAAGTTTATATGATTTGAAATCCTTTACTTTCAAAGCATGTTGTCGCCTATTATTCATTATAAATCGAACCCATCTTTTCACGACCCAATGCCGAACCAATCTAATTATATATATAAAAAAAAACCAGAGTGCTAAAAACGTTCTTTTAATAAAAATGGAATAATGAGTAAAGGGTTCTTGGCATATATATATGCGATTAACCCGAACCAAGTGTGGATTAAGGCATGAACTGGAAATACATATATATTTTATCACAAAAATAATTTCCTTCCTTACCAAAAATATTTATCCTCATATATAAGAGGAAATATATTTGTTGGTATATGATAAATCCAACCTAAAAATAAGCCCATATATAAGGGAACTACACTCAATTCTTAAAAAGAAACTTGGTATGCAATAAAAGGACAGATTTTTACGGGAATTTTACACTAAATAAAAAATTCATGCAAATATCCACACATTGGAATTCGAAGGTCAACCGTATAGTACGGATCCTTAATACTAGAGTGCCTAACACCTTCCAAGGGGATCATCAGAACCCTTACCTAGAACTTTGGTGTTATGTCCCGTGTTTTCGTACAATTGGAAATCGTGAAATAATTACGACTTGAGTGTTATAAGGACCTAATTTAAATTTTGTGAATATGACTATGTTGGTTGTGAAATCTTTGATGCTAAGACCTCGGGGAAGGCCGAGGGTAAATTTGGAATTTCGAAAATTAGTTTCGGGAATTACAAAACGGGACTTTTAATGAATTGGGCCAAGGAAATTGAAATAAACATTTGGGCCCAAAGAGGTGGGGTGGCCGGCCACTAAGGCATGGTCCAAGCCCACTTTTAAAAGTCATGTGCTATGCACATGACCTCTAGTATGGATATATATCAATGTAACACTTAGAAATTATCAAGAAAATCACAATTCATTCCTTTGAGTCAAAAACCCCATTCGGCCGAACCATAGAAAAAAAAAGAAAAGAAAATTTTCCTAGCTTGTGTTGTGATCCAAAAACCTTGGGTTCTACATATTTGTGAAGTACTCAAGACGCTCTCCGACGTGGTATAAATAGTTTGGCACGAGGACGACGTTTTCGACAAGTCGGGTTTTCAAGAAAAGGTAAGAATTTTGCCCCTTTTATGTTATAGAATTGATATGAATGTATTAAGAATTGGAAATAGACGAGAATCCCGTAATTTTAACGTAAATAGAAAGTCGTGGGTGTGTGTTTGTAGAGTGTTTGGCCGTGAGCCATAGAGAGAAAAATTGGTGTGAATTGATCTTGGCTAAGTTGGTATAATGTGTTGTTGTGATCCTTATATCGTAAATGATTGATTGTTGAATTAAATTGGCGGTGGAAAGCGAATTCGGATATTATCGGAAAGTGTATATCCTTGGTATCTTTATGTATATCATTGTATATTTAGGGTGCTAGAGACTTTAGATATGAACTTATAATGATGTTAATGAATTCGGAATGAAACGACGTGAGTTAGAATGTTCGTCGTGCACTTTTGATTGTTTTGAAGAATTATGGAACATAATGGATTTTGGTGTAATTTCGGGTATGGCTTGGATTGTAGTTAGATTGTGATTGTATAAGTTTGAATGTGGAAATGAATCCAATTATGTAGATGTAGAATTGGAGTTTTGAAAGTTTGAATGAAAGTTGCCAATTTAGATAACAAAGTGGAATTTTGAAGCTAGAATGGCTTGATTGTTGTTTGTGTTGTTTGTTGATGTGTGGGCTGTTGTTGTTGTTGTATTTTGAGCCGAGCTAAGTCTCGGGGATGTTAGATTTATAGGGGAAGTGCTGCCGAAATTTCGGTAGGCAAAAATTGGAGTTAAAGGCATTTTTAAGCCTAAGAATCTCAATTGGTAAGTTTGACCATTTGCAGATTTTTGACGAAACGGGACTGGACTTTTGGAAGGGCTTACGACGTCTGTGAGGTATGTAAAGCTTCCCAATTCTTTATTTGGCATATCTTAGTGTGTTAGTTGAATATGAGACCTTCCGGAGCATTTCTGCTCCTCGAAACCCGATCCACAGGAAAGTTACTATTCATTCAATTCGATTGAAGCCTAAAGGCTCCCTTTTGGCTAGAATGCCATTATTCGTCCGAAACCTATCGAAATGTGGTCGGGTAACCTAGAAATGATTATGTATGACCTTTGGCATATTACTGCTCGAAAAAGAATATGTTCGCCACCTCACTTCGACTCGAGGTGGGTCCGCTACCCCAAAATGCCCGATTTGCCCTTCGGGCCATCTTTGAGAATAGAGTTGAACGTACCACTTCTGATCTTTGGAACATCCTTCCACGGGGTATGTTTGGACTATTCGATGCACTAATCCAGGTTTTGAATTATACGGACCATTTTGGAATCGTTTTGCAAAATGAAACCTTATGTCGACTAAGTATTCGACTATTTTGTAATAGGATATGATTTATGAGTTTACTTTGTTTTGAATCACTATTTTGAAATACGATTTGCATTTGTTTGCTCACGACTCCGCTCGTGCCTTATTATGACTTCGTTCACCGGTTCCCGGGCCGGTTTTGATTCGTGCGCTGTATGATAAATTCGGCCGTATGCTGTGTTACGGTTCCCGAGGCTTCGCCATAGGGCCCGGTTCCGTTTGGAGTTATGCTGTGATATGGCTCGGGACGCGATACGCTCACCGATGATCGTGATTATGTTCGGAGATGTACGGAGATTTGAAACCTTCTGGTGTTATGCTGTGTGTGGCGCCAGCGTCGGAGTGGCGACCACGTTCTTAAGCGTTTGCATGATTTTATTTGCATAAAACATATGTATATGATTTTGATACAGATTTTGACATACCAGTTTGTACCCCACTTTGACATTTGATTTGCTTTCGGTTTTGATCTATAATTCTGTACTCCGTGCTTTACATACTCAGTACATATTTCGTACTGACCCCCTTTCTTCGGGGGCTGCGTTTTATGCCCGCAGGTGCAGATATCGGTGATCCTCCGCAGTAGGCTTCACTTCTTGCTATTCCGGAGTACTCTTATCCGATCCGGAGTCCACTTTTGGTACAGACTCTTTTGTTTTGTATATATTTGGTATGTCTGACTATTTGGGTACGGCGGGGCCCTGTCTCGCCACATGTCGTTGTTTTGAGTTCGTAGAGGCCTGTAGTCATATATGTGGGGCGAGGGTCCTATGTGTTTATTGTCTGATTTTGCTTTCGGGTCTTAAAGCGGTCTGTTTGATATGATGGCCCCAAATGGCCCTTTTGTATATAATTGTATTTTGACCGGCGATGTCTATTCCGCCGCTTTGTTTGAGTTTGATTTGATATGACCGCTTAAGACATATTTTCGATATAAATTATGTTTGATATAACTTCTTGAAAATTCTGAAATAAGTTTGGATTCGGAAATGAATATGCGATTTGGTCTGGGCACCCAGGTAGGGTGCCAGTCGCGGCCCACGGGGCTGGGTCGTGACAAAAGTGGTATCAGAGCGGTTTGTCCTCGGAATGTCTACAGGCCGTGTCTCGTAGAGTCTTGTTTATCGATGTGTTGTGCACCACATCTATAAACGGGAAGCTACAGGGCATTTAGGATGTTACTTTCTTTGTAATCTTAGATCGTGCGATAGAGCTGTGCTAATAGGATGATTTTGATCTAACTCGCCTTCGTGTTTGCAGTGATGCCTCCGAAGAAGGCAATGGCAGCCCAGAAGGGCAAGGCGAGGATTGGGGAGACTAGCCAGGCACAGCGAGCTACCCGGGCTCCTGTATATGATTTGCCTGAGGATGTGCCACAGTCTGAGGGGTCTGCTACACCCCCACTAGTACAGCCTGGAGCAGGACCTTCAGCAGCTCCAGAGGTCCGTGTACCCGCACCTGAGACTCCAGCTCCTCAGCCAGGGGCGGAGGATAGGACCCTGAGGGAGGCTGTACAGCTGTTGACTACACTGGTAGCAGGTCAGGCTCGCAGGCGCGGGCGGAGGGACGACGATGATGATGACAGACGGGACAGCCTGAGAGTTCGGGCGTTTTTGCTATGTGGCCCTCCAGAGTTCTTCGGGTCTAAGCCCGACGAGGACCCCCACGACTTTATTCGGGGGATGCGACGCTCACTGGACTTGGTCAGGGCTTCAGAGACTGAGTCAGTTGAGCTGGCTTCGCACCGGCTTCGAGATGTGGCCACCCACTGGTACGAGACTTGGGAGCTGTCTAGAGGAGAGGGTGCCCCTCCAGCCACTTGGGATCAGTTTGTGACAGCATTCACCCGCCACTTTTTGCCACCAGAGTTACGGCGGGCACGGGCTGATCGATTCTTACGTCTGCAGCAGAGGGGTCGGAGTGTTCGCGAGTATAACCTTGAGTTTGATTCTCTGGCCCGATATGCACCGGCCGTGGTAGCAGATATGTCCGATCGGATGCACAGATATGTTATGGGATTGGACCGGTATTTGGTTGATAGTTGTATGGCAGTGTCATTGCAGGCAGACATGGACATTTCCCGGCTTCAGGCCTATGCGATGGGTATGGAGGACCGTCGCAGATCTGATCCTGCTGGCAGAGATCGAGACAGGAGGCCGCCCAAGAGGGCTAGATCCGTGGGTTATTCAGGGGATTCTCGAGGCGGACAGCCTCAGCAGCAGCAGCAGTCTGACAGATATTTTCCTCCCTCCGGCCGGGGTACTCCGTCAGGTAGCCGGAGATTCGATAGTACAGGACCGTCTGGGGCCGGTCAGAGCTCCAGAGTGGCAGGTTCACAGGTACCCAGGGGTCCCAGCCAGGCCAGACCACCCAGGCCCCGTTGTCCTCATTGCGGGAAGTCACATCCCGGGGAGTGTTACCGAGCGACGGGAGCTTGTTTTTCTTGTGGCGGGCAGGGCCACTTTATGAGAGATTGTCCATTGGCTAGCGGTTCTGGTAGTGCTGCTCAGCAGACAGGGTCAGCCGCCGGTTCTTCTTCTGCTCCATCAGTTGCACGCCCTGGAGGGCGAGGTATTTCAGCACCGGCAGGACGCGGTCGAGGCCGCGGTGGCACTTCAGGTTCTAGCGGTCCCTCGAACCGCATATATGCTTTGGCCAGCCGCCAAGATCAGGAGGCTTCGCCAAACGTCGCCACAGGTACATTGCTGGTTTTCTCCAGATCTGTATATGCATTGATTGACCCTGGTTCTACTTTATCGTATATTTCCCCGCTCGTTGCTAGTAAAATTGGGATAGTGTCTGAGCCTATAGAACCGTTTGAGGTAGCTACGCCAGTTGGGGATTTTATTGTAGCGAGACAGATTTATAAGGATTGTTCTGTGACCATTTATGATCGTAGCACTAAGGCTGATTTGGTAGAGTTAGACATGCTCGAGTTTGATGTCATTATGGGCATGGACTGGTTGTCTTCCTGTTATGCTAATGTCGACTGCCAGAAAAAGGTAGTCCGTTTTCAGTTTCCAGGGGAACCAGTCATAGAGTGGTTCGGATCTACTGCATCGCCGAGGGGTAAGTTTATTTCATACCTCAAGGCTAAGAAGATGATCCAGAAGGGTTATATTTATCATTTGGTTCGTGTGCACGATACTGCCGCGGAGGTACCTACCCTTCAGTCTGTTCCGGTCGCCAGCGAGTTTCCAGATATTTTTCCTGACGAGCTTCCTGGCCTTCCGCCTGAGCGGGAGATTGATTTTTCTATTGAGTTGATGCCAGATACGCAGCCTATATCTATTCCTCCGTACAGAATGGCACCAACTGAGTTGAAGGAGTTGAAGGAGCAGCTGAAAGATTTGCTGGATAAGGGCTTTATTAGACCCAGCACCTCACCCTGGGGAGCGCCGGTGCTGTTTGTCAGAAAGAAAGACGGGTCATTGCGGATGTGTATCGACTACCGGCAGCTGAATAAGGTGACTGTTAAGAATAAATATCCCCTCCCCCGGATTGATGACTTGTTTGACCAGCTGCAGGGTGCTAGACACTTTTCAAAGATAGATCTGCGTTCTGGTTATCATCAGGTGCGAGTACGGGAGTCAGATATCCCGAAGACTGCTTTCAGGACTCGGTACGGGCATTATGAGTTCAGAGTTATGTCTTTCGGGCTGACTAATGCTCCAGCAGTATTTATGGATCAGATGAACTGGGTATTTCGGCCTTTCCTGGATATGTTTGTTATTGTGTTTATTGATGATATCCTGATTTACTCGCGATCAGTCGAGGAGCATTCAGATCATTTGAGGACGGTACTTGGCATCCTCCGTCAGCAGAAGTTATATGCTAAATTCTCTAAGTGTGAGTTCTGGTTGACTTATGTGGCATTCTTGGGCCATATTGTCGGCGCAGATGGTATTCGGGTTGACACGCAGAAGATTGAGGCTGTGCAGAATTGGCCCAGGCCTACTACACCGACAGAGGTGCGTAGTTTTCTTGGATTGGCTGGGTATTACCGCAGGTTCGTGGAGGATTTCTCTTCTATTTCAGCACCACTGACGAGGCTTACCCAGAAAGCAGCAAAATTCCAGTGGACAGATGCTTGCGAGCGCAGCTTTCAGATGCTGAAGGAGAGATTGATTACAGCACCAGTTTTGGCTCTTCCAGAGGGAGCTGACGGGTATGTTGTCTATTGTGACGCCTCTGGTATTGGGATAGGATGTGTATTGATGCAGCACGGTCGAGTTATAGCCTATGCTTCCCGGCAGCTCAGACCGCACGAGAAAAACTATCCCACTCATGATCTTGAGTTGGCCGCGGTGATTCATGCTCTGAAGATTTGGCGGCATTATTTATATGGGGTCCATGTTGATATCTATACGGACCATAAAAGTCTCCAGTATATTTTCAGACAGAAGGAACTAAATTTGCGGCAGCGGAGATGGCTTGAGTTACTAAAGGACTATGACGTTGATATTTTGTACCATCCGGGGAAAGCCAATGTGGTAGCTGATGCGCTTAGCCGCAAGTCCGTGGGCAGTCTGGCTGATGTTCCACCTGATAAGAGAGATTTGGTTCGTGATATTCATCAGCTGGCCAGCCTCGGAGTTCGTTTGGTGGATTCTGGAGATTCTGGGATTTCCGTTCGTCCAATTGCTGAGTCATCTATTATTCAGGAGGTAAAGCAGCGCCAGTTTGAGGATCCTCTTTTGATTCAGTACAGAGATGTGGCCCTTAATAAAGCAAAGACTCAGTTTGAGATCTCGCCTGACGGAGTATTATTATATGACGGCAGATTCTGTGTACTGGACGTTGCGGGCTTACGGCGGCAGATTATGGGCGAGGCCCATAATGCACGGTATTCTGTTCATCCTGGTTCCACTAAAATGTATCGGGACCTCAGGTGTTTGTATTGGTGGGACGGCATGAAGAAAGATATTGCTGAGTTTGTTAGTCAGTGCCCGAACTGCCAGCAAGTTAAGATCGAGCATCAGAAGCCCGGTGGATTATTGCAGGAGATGGAAATTCCAGCCTGGAAATGGGAGATGATTAATATGGATTTTGTTGTTGGATTACCGCGCACTCCGCGCAGGTACGACTCTATCTGGGTTGTTGTTGACAGGCTGACGAAATCAGCCCATTTCCTTCCGGTTCGGACTACTTATTCGGCTGAGGACTATGCCAGATTGTATATCAGAGAGATAGTCAGACTTCACGGAGTCCCGATATCTATTATTACTGACCGAGGTACCCAGTTTACAGCAAATTTCTGGAGGTCATTTCAGGAGGGATTAGGGACTCAGGTGAGTCTCAGTACAGCTTTTCACCCTCAGTCCGACGGGCAGGCCGAGCGCACTATTCAGACGCTCGAAGATATGTTGCGGGCCTGCGTTATTGATTTCAGGGGCAGCTGGGATGATCATTTGCCGCTTATTGAGTTTGCCTATAATAACAGTTATCACTCCAGCATTCAGATGGCTCCGTACGAGGCCCTTTATGGCAGGAGATGCAGGTCTCCTATTGGCTGGTTTGACGTGGGCGAGACTAAGTTGATTGGGCCAGATGTAATCCAGGAGGCTGTAGATAAGGTAAAGCTTATTCGAGAACGATTATTGGCTGCTCAGAGTCGACAGAAAGCTTATGCAGATAGACGACGTCGACCGTTAGAGTTCCGGATTGGCGACTGGGTATTCCTGAAGGTGTCGCCCATGAAGGGTGTCATGAGATTCGGTAAAAAGGGTAAGTTGAGCCCCCGGTACATTGGACCGTATCAGATCGTGCGAAAGATAGGCGAGGTCGCCTATGAGCTAGACTTACCATCCGACTTGGAGGCCGTACACCCGGTGTTTCATGTGTCTATGTTGCGGAAATGCATTGGTGATCCTGCCAGGATATTCCCAGTTGACGACATTCAGGTGACGGAGCAGTTATCTTATGACGAGCAGCCTGTATCTATTCTGGATCGACAGGTGCGGAGACTACGCACTAAAGAAGTGCCCTCCGTCAAAGTCCTGTGGCGCAACAATAATCGGGAGGAGATGACTTGGGAGGCGGAGGACGAGATGAAGAAGAAATATCCCCACTTGTTTCCGACATCCGCAGGTAATCTAATTCCTTTTTCAGTTTGTTGTGTTGATTGATAAAATGAATTATGTATGTCATCATTAAAAAGGGACACTCCTGCCTTGATCATAAGACCTTATAAGACTAATCTAACATTCGGGGACGAATGTTCTTAAGGGGGGGAGAATGTTATGTCCCGTGTTTTCGTACAATTGGAAATCGTGAAATAATTACGACTTGAGTGTTATAAGGACCTAATTTAAATTTTGTGAATATGACTATGTTGGTTGTGAAATCTTTGATGCTAAGACCTCGGGGAAGGCCGAGGGTAAATTTGGAATTTCGAAAATTAGTTTCGGGAATTACAAAACGGGACTTTTAATGAATTGGGCCAAGGAAATTGAAATAAACATTTGGGCCCAAAGAGGTGGGGTGGCCGGCCACTAAGGCATGGTCCAAGCCCACTTTTAAAAGTCATGTGCTATGCACATGACCTCTAGTATGGATATATATCAATGTAACACTTAGAAATTATCAAGAAAATCACAATTCATTCCTTTGAGTCAAAAACCCCATTCGGCCGAACCATAGAAAAAAAAAGAAAAGAAAATTTTCCTAGCTTGTGTTGTGATCCAAAAACCTTGGGTTCTACATATTTGTGAAGTACTCAAGACGCTCTCCGACGTGGTATAAATAGTTTGGCACGAGGACGACGTTTTCGACAAGTCGGGTTTTCAAGAAAAGGTAAGAATTTTGCCCCTTTTATGTTATAGAATTGATATGAATGTATTAAGAATTGGAAATAGACGAGAATCCCGTAATTTTAACGTAAATAGAAAGTCGTGGGTGTGTGTTTGTAGAGTGTTTGGCCGTGAGCCATAGAGAGAAAAATTGGTGTGAATTGATCTTGGCTAAGTTGGTATAATGTGTTGTTGTGATCCTTATATCGTAAATGATTGATTGTTGAATTAAATTGGCGGTGGAAAGCGAATTCGGATATTATCGGAAAGTGTATATCCTTGGTATCTTTATGTATATCATTGTATATTTAGGGTGCTAGAGACTTTAGATATGAACTTATAATGATGTTAATGAATTCGGAATGAAACGACGTGAGTTAGAATGTTCGTCGTGCACTTTTGATTGTTTTGAAGAATTATGGAACATAATGGATTTTGGTGTAATTTCGGGTATGGCTTGGATTGTAGTTAGATTGTGATTGTATAAGTTTGAATGTGGAAATGAATCCAATTATGTAGATGTAGAATTGGAGTTTTGAAAGTTTGAATGAAAGTTGCCAATTTAGATAACAAAGTGGAATTTTGAAGCTAGAATGGCTTGATTGTTGTTTGTGTTGTTTGTTGATGTGTGGGCTGTTGTTGTTGTTGTATTTTGAGCCGAGCTAAGTCTCGGGGATGTTAGATTTATAGGGGAAGTGCTGCCGAAATTTCGGTAGGCAAAAATTGGAGTTAAAGGCATTTTTAAGCCTAAGAATCTCAATTGGTAAGTTTGACCATTTGCAGATTTTTGACGAAACGGGACTGGACTTTTGGAAGGGCTTACGACGTCTGTGAGGTATATAAAGCTTCCCAATTCTTTATTTGGCATATCTTAGTGTGTTAGTTGAATATGAGACCTTCCGGAGCATTTCTGCTCCTCGAAACCCGATCCACAGGAAAGTTACTATTCATTCAATTCGATTGAAGCCTAAAGGCTCCCTTTTGGCTAGAATGCCATTATTCGTCCGAAACCTATCGAAATGTGGTCGGGTAACCTAGAAATGATTATGTATGACCTTTGGCATATTACTGCTCGAAAAAGAATATGTTCGCCACCTCACTTCGACTCGAGGTGGGTCCGCTACCCCAAAATGCCCGATTTGCCCTTCGGGCCATCTTTGAGAATAGAGTTGAACGTACCACTTCTGATCTTTGGAACATCCTTCCACGGGGTATGTTTGGACTATTCGATGCACTAATCCAGGTTTTGAATTATATGGACCATTTTGGAATCGTTTTGCAAAATGAAACCTTATGTCGACTAAGTATTCGACTATTTTGTAATAGGATATGATTTATGAGTTTACTTTGTTTTGAATCACTATTTTGAAATACGATTTGCATTTGTTTGCTCACGACTCCGCTCGTGCCTTATTATGACTTCGTTCACCGGTTCCCGGGCCGGTTTTGATTCGTGCGCTGTATGATAAATTCGGCCGTATGCTGTGTTACGGTTCCCGAGGCTTCGCCATAGGGCCCGGTTCCGTTTGGAGTTATGCTGTGATATGGCTCGGGACGCGATACGCTCACCGATGATCGTGATTATGTTCGGAGATGTACGGAGATTTGAAACCTTCTGGTGTTATGCTGTGTGTGGCGCCAGCGTCGGAGTGGCGACCACGTTCTTAAGCGTTTGCATGATTTTATTTGCATAAAACATATGTATATGATTTTGATACAGATTTTGACATACCAGTTTGTACCCCACTTTGACATTTGATTTGCTTTCGGTTTTGATCTATAATTCTGTACTCCGTGCTTTACATACTCAGTACATATTTCGTACTGACCCCCTTTCTTCGGGGGCTGCGTTTTATGCCCGCAGGTGCAGATATCGGTGATCCTCCGCAGTAGGCTTCACTTCTTGCTATTCCGGAGTACTCTTATCCGATCCGGAGTCCACTTTTGGTACAGACTCTTTTGTTTTGTATATATTTGGTATGTCTGACTATTTGGGTACGGCGGGGCCCTGTCTCGCCACATGTCGTTGTTTTGAGTTCGTAGAGGCCTGTAGTCATATATGTGGGGCGAGGGTCCTATGTGTTTATTGTCTGATTTTGCTTTCGGGTCTTAAAGCGGTCTGTTTGATATGATGGCCCCAAATGGCCCTTTTGTATATAATTGTATTTTGACCGGCGATGTCTATTCCGCCGCTTTGTTTGAGTTTGATTTGATATGACCGCTTAAGACATATTTTCGATATAAATTATGTTTGATATAACTTCTTGAAAATTCTGAAATAAGTTTGGATTCGGAAATGAATATGCGATTTGGTCTGGGCACCCAGGTAGGGTGCCAGTCGCGGCCCACGGGGCTGGGTCGTGACATTTGGATTCAGAAGGATTTTTCACGGTGTATGAATGAACCCTTCAAAAACTGATTTTCTAATTTCCTAAACATTAGGTGGCTACTCTTTTAAAACAAAGTCCGAAAGAGCACCAACGAGTTCCAAGTAGCTTTTCTGAGCACTAACCCCATCCGCGAAAATGCGAACCGTAACACATATTATCATGCATCATCATACGACTCTTTATTTCTGATTTGGTATGGTCGGTTCGTATTATTATGCTAACATGGATCGGATTATGGACTAGTTAGATCGCTGGGTAGCGACTCTGCCTAGGTCAGAACTTGGGTTGTGATTATGGATTGAGATTATTGTGATAAGACAGACTTGTGGTTTAGAAGCATCATTTTAGGTGGTGATTCGGTTATGGGATATTCTGTGACTTGGTTTGAGTATTATGTGCTTACCTTCTTATCTTGTTGATTTTATGCTTATATGCGTGAGCTAATCTTAGTCGGCCTATGATGCTTAATCACTACGTGTTGTTTGTACTGATGCTACTCTTGCTGTATTCTTCTTTTGAGTGCATAGTTTGTTACTAGTTCCAGCTCCTGTCGTCGAGAGTGATCCGAGTCTACTTGACAGAGATTCACGGGTGAGCTTTGGCTTGATCTGAAACCCAGAGACTTTTCCTTGTATTTTACTTTCTACTTTGTATTTTTGAGAAAGTATTGATATTTTAGATTTGTACTTCCTATCTGACTTGTATCTATGTAATAGTGGCTCTTGATTTTGGGGTTGTTGTTACTTGCGCATTCGTTATAAATATGATTCGAAACTGTTAAATTATTTTCTATTTCCGCATAATTCCTATAAATGATTAAAGTGATTTGGGAATGGTTCGCCTACCTGGGGGGATAGTGTAGGTGCCATCACGATTCCTGAATTAGGTCGCGACAACTTGGTATCAGAGCCTAGGTTACCGGTCTTAGAAGTACAAGAGCATGTCTAGTAGAGTCTCGCGGATGGGTACGATGAGCTTCGTACTTATCTGCGAGAGGGCATAGGGCATTTAGGAAACTTCCAATTCTTTCATTATTTCGTGCTACTTCATTTAAATTGGTATCTATTCGATTCCAATTGGTATCTACATTTCCTTGTCTTATTCTCCCACGAATGGTGGAAACTCATTTCCTAAACTCTTATGCGAGCGGTTTTTATTATGACAGGGCTGGGTATGGTACTAGATGTGTCTTCTTGATTCGAACGCGTGACTGAGTTTAGTATCCCACTACGACTTGAATAATTGTGTAGGTGGGAAAGGTAGGTGCCCGCGCGGTCCTAAAATGGGTCGTGACATGAATAATTATGTAAAATTTATCCTCTCTTCTTGGCTAATTTAGCAAAGTGCAATAACTGTAAAAATACTTAAATTAATTTATAATATTGTAGAAATTATCTTATCAAACAAAATTGGCAAAAATATAGCCTCAATAAATTTTAGAAAATTATTTTGATTTTCAAAAAACATATTTCTCCCTATTTAATATTTCAAGGACTCTGGATAATTAAAGAAAATTATGGGAGGTCAAAAATTAGGTGTCAACAACTGCCCCGTCAGTGTTCGGGGATGGCGGGACCATCCCTGAGCAACGAAATTTGACTGACCCTGATTTTTGACTGACCCTACTTATATCTCCTCTCATTTTCATGTAGTTTTCAAAATATATGGCCGGACCCTGGTTTCTGGGTTTCCTACATATCTCAGGTTTCATGAGAATTCAGGCCACTTGTAGTTCGACTCGACTATGACTTCTAAATGCAAATTTAAAGAAATCTCAGATTTTTTGGGTTATTAAACTGGGAATTCTGGAGTGATTGGTTGGAGTTGTGACTGACTCTCTGGTATTGAGTCCACCTACATATCCCTGTTCTTGGGAATTAATTCACTTGTAGCTCGACTCGATCGGAAGAAAAGGTCATCCCTTATGTGAGAATGCATTTATGTGTGCCGGTGTGTGTCTGACCGGTAGCAAAATAAAAAATAAACAAAACACATAAGTAAACAGGCAATTTTGTGTTGCTGAGCATGGTGAGGAGTGATCTTCCAAGTCCTGGTCGGAGAGCTTGACTCTCATGGGCACCTTATCTCGACTGGCTGCGCAAGAAAAAGTTCCACGTTTTCTTCGCAATCTGCTTGTATTTGACTTGATCAACCTGCTTTGCTTGCCGGCTACAAATCTGCTCACATCTGCTGAGTAACGTTGATTTTTGGGTGACGAATACTGCGGTCATCCGACCGGGTTTACATCGTCTTGTCTTTTTTGAGCGAATACTGCGGTCTTCTTACTAGTTTTACATCGCTTTGTCTTTTTAGGGCGAATACTGCGGTTTCATGACCGGTTTTACATCGTTTTGTCTTTTTGGAGCGACTACTGCGGTCTCATGACCGGTTTTACATTACTTTGTCTTTTTTAGGGATAATATTGTGGTCTCATGATCGATTTTACATCGCTTTGTTGTCTTGCTGCATCCGATAGTTTATATGCATGGCCCTTTCGGCAAATGAAATAAATGGACCTCTTGGCATGTTTGTATGAATGGATGACCCTCTTTGTATGTTTGCATGAATGACCCTCTTGGCAAGTTTGTATGAATGGCCCTCTTGGCAAATAAGAAGAAGTGATGGCCTTCTCGGCAGCAGGAAAATAGATATGCAATGGCCCTCTCAGCAAATAAGAAGAAGTGATGGCCCTCTCGGCAACAGGAAAATAGCTATGCAATGGCCCTCTCCGCAAATAAGAAGAAGTGATAGCCTTCTCGGTAGCAGGAAAATAGATATGCAATAGCCCTCTCGACAAATAAGCAGAAGTGATGGCCCTCTAGGTAGCAGAAAAAAAGATATGCAATGGCCCTCTTTGAAAATAAGCAGAAGTAGTGCAAATGACAGATATGGCCCCTTTGGATAAATCTTCTTTCTTTCGTCCTTTATGCCGGCTGTGACCCTCTTGGCCAGGTATGTCGTTCGTTCTTGTTGCGACCCTTTCAGCCAAACATTTGCCTTTGTGGCAATTTCAGTCAGTTTCTAGCCTTTGTGGCTTAATATTTTTTCCCCGTGGCATTTTCATCCTTTCATAACCCTTATGGCTAGATATTCGCCCTTTTGATGTTTTTCGTCTTTTATAGCCCTTATGGCTAAATATTCGCCCTTGGTGGCATTCTGTTACACCTCGAAAAATTTTATGTCGTCGTATGGTAGATAGACTGGCGCAGGGTAAGGAGTACATGGTGTTTCTACTAGTAAGAAAGGTTACTTAACGGTTCTAATTAAGATTTCAAAGACATTTGAAGCAAGAGAAGAAAGTTTGTTGAAGAATGTTAAGTATAAGTCGTGTTTTGGAAGGGGGTGCAAGTATCGAGCTAATGTTGTCTTGATGATGTCTTGAGTAAGGGTTATAACACCTCTTAGATTGCTAATGAAGTGTTAAACAAGTGCTAAGGAGGTTCCATAAGAATCAAAGGTCAAACGGAACGACGAGAGTAACTTCAAAAAACTGGGAGTTATACGGCCCGTATAATTCATACGGTCCGTTTAAGGGACCGTATGACCTATCCAGAGAAGGTTCTTCCACTGGGAGCATTATACGGTCACATATACGGACCGTATAAGTTATACGGATTGTATGTGTGTCCGTATAATACCGTCGGGACAGATTTTTAATTTTATAAAAAAGCCCCCCAAGTCCTCATTTCTTATTTCATCCTTTCTCCACACCTCAAGAAGGCTCTAGAATATTCCCCATACCATTTTAACATATACCCAAGAGAAATCAAGAGTTAAGCATCAAGAGTTGATGGAATCAAGAACATGAATGCTCATTAGGGCTTATACAAGTCAAGAACTTTTTTAATGGTGAACTTGGGGTTTTCTCAAGTGGAATATTTTCATCCAAAGACCTCTTCTACATTATCAAAGGTAAGTTTTATGATCACTTTATGCTATTTATAATATTGAGTGGTTGAAAGACTTGGATTACGGAAGGAAGTAGAAGATGGGTTACAAATATGAAAATAATAGTGTTTTTGAGTGGTAGCTTCAAATGAATCATGATTCTTGGCACGTTATGAATATAATCATGTTATAAATGATATTAAGGGTGTTGAAGAAGCATTGTATGCTGACGAATATGATGTAGTGTAGTAATTTCAGTTATGGATGATTTGAAATGGAATTGGGAGAATTGAATAATGTATGGTTGATGAAGATTGTTGATTATGATATTGTGATGTTGTTATTGATGTTTGGGAGCTTTTATATCATATGGAGGAAGTTGTAGCAACAGAGGAAATGCTTCCCAATTGTCGTTAGCTTTAACTTAAGGTTGAGCATATTGTCGATTATCTAATCTTAGTATGAATTCCTTTGAATGTAGACTTACGAACTTGGAAGGAAGCGTATAGTCGGCAAGTTAGAAAGGGGAAAAGCTATGTAAGGCTAGTCCCTTCTTTTTCTAAGGCATGATTCCTATGACGTGACTTCCGTTATCTTTCCATGACCTTCTTACGATCCGAAAACATTGAGTCTATGTTCATAAAGAGCTCCTTATGAGATAAAGTTAACAGATATGTTACGAATAGGATAATGGCGATGATGAGTCTAAGTCTAGAAATTGAAAAGCTAATGATCCCTTGATGTTATTCATCGTTGATAGACTCACCTTATAATGCTAGTTCCTACAATGTGAGGCATGATGATCATGACTACTCCATAATGGAATTGGGGGTCCTCAACCTTACATCACCCCGATAGAGTTATAGTTTGTGATTGAGTTATAATGCATGTTTTATGATAAGTACATGATGAAGAGATTACACCGTTCCTAGATGGCTGGGCATGACACCGCGAAGGCGGGCGGCTTATGATTACAACGTGCCTAGATGGCCGGGAATGACACCGCTAAGGCGGGCGGCTCAAAGATAACACCGTGCCTAGATGGCCGGGCATGACACCACTAGTGGGTGGCGTGCGATGGTTACCCGAACGCGGGTTAATGATGATAGTATATGTGATATGCATACCAAGTTTTTTCTTTTAAAGGTTAAGCAGGTTATACCTTCGCCTCATGTTTCATGATTTCTTTATAATGCTAATATTATTCATGCCTTACATACTCTGTACTTTATTCGTACTGACGTCCTTTCCTTTTTGGATGCTGTGCTCATGCTCACGGGTAGTCAGGGAGACGGTGTAGACCCGTAGGAGCTTATCTTATCGGCGGATTTACAAGAGCACTCCATTACTCCGTAGGTGCTACTTATGGTCATATTATTTTGTGTATATATATTCTGGGTATGACAAGGTCCTGTCCCGTCCTTATGTCACAGTACTCTAGTAGAGGCTCGTAAATACAGAAGCGTGGGTAGTTGATGTCTTATGGGTATTTTGGTGTACATTTTGTATATCATTTTTGTATATATATATATTATGAATGAAACATTGCCTTCGAGATTGTGAATGTTCAGGTTGGGTATGTTGATTAGCATAATGAGGGGTGCTCGGTAGTCAGCTTCGGGTACCCATCATGGCCCCCTAGTCGGGTCATGACAAAAGTGGTATCAGAGCAGTTCCGTCCTAGGGTGTGTCTACGAGCCGTGTCCAGTAGATTCTTGTTTATGGGTGTGAAGCGCGCCACACTTATAAACGAGAGGCTGCGGAGCATTTAGGAAAAATGATAATTTTTCTTCTTATTAGATCGTGCCGTAGAGCTATGTTTTAAGATTTCCTCTCCCCTAATTGTGTGTTATGATTTCAATAATGCCGGTAAAGAGAAAAGCCACAGCTGCCCAGAAGGGCAAGGCTACGACAGAAAGGCGAATGGAAAGGGAGCCACCAACAAATATAGA
The DNA here is from genome assembly GCF_019175385.1 of Lycium barbarum. Taxonomy (NCBI): domain Eukaryota; kingdom Viridiplantae; phylum Streptophyta; class Magnoliopsida; order Solanales; family Solanaceae; genus Lycium; species Lycium barbarum. The sequence continues at coordinate 64,245,041 of NC_083344.1, read as the reverse complement.
AGAAGGTGAATCTCATAATGAGGCTTCATCCAATATCTCTCACACTCCGCCGATTCTAGAAGAACAAGAGAGGGCTTCAGCTCCAGCTCCTATGCCTCCAGTTCCTCTACTGGGTGCTTCGGGTCAACAAATGAACGAAGCTATTTAGTTATTGACACAGCTAGTTGCCACTCAGGCTCAGCATCAGAGTACGGGTCCAAGTGATAGGGCGACTAGTGCTAGAGCCCGTGATTTCATGAGTTTAAATCCCCCAGAATTTTCAGGTCAAAGTCGGTTGAAGACCCGTAAGGTTTTATTGATGAGGTGATGAGAACGTTGAGAATCATCCAGGCCTCCGATACTGAATCTGTAGAGTTGGCATCTTATAGCCTCCGGGATGTGGAGGTTCTTTCGTATAATAATTGGATATCTTCAAGGAACGAAAATGCATCTCCCCTAGTTTGGCAAGAATTCGTAGATGCTTTCATCCGCCACTATTTGCCCGAGGTTCATCGGGCCAGAGCTGATAAATTCTTGAATTTGGAGCAAGGGAATATGAGTGCCCGGGAGTACAGCCTTCACTTTAATTCATTGGCTAGATATGCTCCGACTATGGTGGCCGATATGGGAGATAGAGTACACAGATTTATGAGTGGCTTAGGGCCACATTTATTTAAAGATTGCCTGACAGCTTCACTGCAAGAGGGGATGGATATTTTCCGTATTCAGGCTCATGCCCAGAACTTAGAAGAGCAGTAACATCCGCAAAGGGGTGAGCGCGATAGTGATAGAGGGTAGAGTAACAGGGATAGATCTTTTTGGTGCCGGCAGCGACTATAGAGGGAGATTGGGGCAATCATACTCTAGATATTCAGGCCAGTCGAAAACTAGTGCACCTCCTCGATTTGCAGGCAGGAGATTTGACCTCCCAATTTATTCAGGATAGGGTCAGAGCTCGCGAGCTTTGGGTTCCCAGTTTGGGGGTGATTATAGTCAGAGGAGACCACCGGTTCCACGATGTAGTCAGTTCAGAAAGTTACATTGGGGCCCGTGTCGCCAAGGTTCATATGCTTGTTATGGTTGTGGGCAGACTGGGCACGTGATGCGCGCTTGTCCTTTGAGGTACGGTAGAGGTGGGGTTCAGCCTATAGGATCAGTAGCCGGATCTTCTTCTTCTGTGCGCCTCGTAGGGTAGACTCCCCAGATTCCGGTAGGCTCTGGTAGGGGCAGAGGGGGAGTGTCTAGTTCAGGCGGTACCCAGCCCCGTATTTATGCTTTAGCCGGATGACAGGATCTTGAGTCCTCCCCAGATGTGGTTACAGGTATTCTATCCATATTTTCTCATGAAGTTTATGCATTGATTGATCCGGGTTCTACGTTATCTTATATTACTCCTTATATTGATGTCCACATTGGGGTGAAACCTGAGCCAATTAAAACATTCGAGGTATCTACCTCGGTTGGTGATCCAGTAATAGCGAAGCAAGTGTATAAAAATTGTGTACTTGTGGTCTGTGATCGTCAGACTAAAGTTGATTTGATTGAACTGCAAATGTTAAATTTTGATGTTATTATGGGCATGGATTGGTTGGCCTCTTGTTATGGTAATGTGGATTGTAGAACGAAAATAGTCCGGTTCCAATTTCCAAGAGAACCAGTGCTTGAATGGAAAGGCAATACAGCGTCTCCAAGGGCAGGTTTATTTCCTACCTTAAAGCAAGGAAGATGATCGCCAAAGGCTATATTTATTTTCTAGTCCGAGTTCATGATACTGAAGCAAAGCCACCGACTTTTCAATCTGTCCCGGTAGTAAATGAATTTTTAGATGTATTTCTAGATGAACTTCCAGGCCTTCCTCCGGAAAGAGAGATTGACTTTGCTATTGATGTGTTGCCGGACACCAAGCCTATATCTATTCCTCCTTACCGAATGTCTCCTGCAGAATTGAAAGAGCTAAAGGCACAACTGAAAGATTTTCTTGAGAAGGGATTCATTAGGCTAGGTTCATCACCGTGGGGAGCACCTGTCCTATTCGTGAGAAAGAAAGATGGTTCCCTACGGATGTACATTGATTACAGACAGCTAAACAAGGTGACGATAAAGAATAAATACCTGTTTCCAAGAATCGATTACTTGTTTGACCAATTACAGGGTGCCAAATGGTTTTCCAAATTTGATCTAAGATCGAGGTATCACCAAGTGTGTGTTAAAGAAGAAGATATTCCCAAAACAGCTTTCAGAACGAGATATGGCCACTATGAATTTCGGGTGATGTCATTTGGGTTGACTAATGCTCCAGCGGTGTTCATGAACCTGATGAATAACGTATTCAGGCCTCTCTTAGATCTGTTTGTGATCGTGTTTATTGATGGTATTCTAGTATATTCTTGGATAGAAGCAGAGCATGCAGACCACTTGCATATTGTCCTTGGAATCCTTCGGACTCGAGAATTGTATGCAAAATTTTCAAAATGTGAGTTTTGGCTAAAGTCTGTGACTTTTCTGGGCCATATCATCTCAGCTAATGGCATTCGAGTAGATGTTCAAAAGATTGAGGCTGTGAAGACTTGGCCAAGGCCCACAACACCGACAGAGGTCTGTAGGTTCTTGGGACTGGCAGGTTACTATAGAAGATTTGTCGAAGGAGTTTCCTCTATTTCAGCCCCATTAACGAAGTTAACTCATAAATCAGTAAAATATCAATGGGCTGATGCTTGTGAATGCAGTTTCCAGGAATTGAAGGATAGATTAACTTCAGCCCCAGTCCTGACACTCCTAGAAGGGCCAGATGGTTATGTTGTGTATTGTGATGCCTCTGGTGTCGGGTTAGGTTGTGTGATAATGCAGAACGGTAAAGTCTTTGCCTATGCTTCAAGGCAATTGCGGAAACATGAAAAGAACTATCCGACCCATGATCTCGAATTGGCTGTGGTCATTCATGTACTAAAGATGTGCAGACATTATTTGTATGGCGTTCATGTTGATATTTATATAGATCACAAGAGTCTCCAATATATTTTCAAGCAGAAGGAGTTAAACCTACGACAGAGGTGGTGGTTAGAATTACTGAATGATTATGGTGTGAGTATTTTATACCACCTCGGAAAGGCGAATGTAGTAGCTGATGCACTTAACCGCAAATCAATGGGTAGTCTATGTGAGGTTCCTCTGGAGAAGAAAGAACTAATCCGTGAACTTCACCAGCTAGCCAGCCTCGGAGTTCGTCTAATTGATTCGGGCAATACAAAAGTTGGTATTCACAACCCAGCTGTTTCATCCTTAGATATAAAGGTGAGAGAGCGCCAATATGAAGACCCCCAGTTGGTTCACTATAGAGATACATGGTATGAGAAAGAAAAGTCACCATTTGAAGTTTCCACAAAAGGGTTCTTAGGTACCGACGTAGGCTATGTATTCCAAATGTTGCTGAACTACGTCGTCGGATTCTAGAAGAAGCTCATCATTCTCGGCATTATATTTATCCAGGAGCTACAAAGATGTATCACGATCTTAAGCTAATGTATTGGTGGGATGGAATGAAGAAGGCCATAGCAGAATTTGTGGCTCAATGTCCAAGTTTCCAACAAGTAAAAATTGAGCATAAAAACCAGGAGGATTGTTACAGGCCATGGAAATTCTAGCCTGGAAATGGGAAACGATCAACATGGATTTCATTGTAGGTTTAACTCATTCCCGAAGCAAGTATGACTCTGTATTGGTGATGGTGGACAGACTCACGAAATCAGCTCATTTTGTTCCACTTAAAACCACATATTCAGCAGAAGATTATGCAAGGGTATATCTTAAGGAGATAGTGCGACTTCATGGTGTTCTGATATCCATTATCACAGATAGGGGAGCACAATTTACTGCTAAATCCTCGAAGTCCTTTCAAGAAGGTCTGGGTACTCAGGTAAGGCTTAGCACAGTGTTTTATCCACAAACTGATGGACATGCTGAACGCACTATTCAGACCTTGGAAGATATATTACGGGCATGTGTGCAAGATTTCGATGGTAGCTAGGATGATCACTTGCCTCTTATTGAGTTCGCACACAAAAACAGTTATCATTCTAGTATTCAGATTGCCCCGTATGAAGCTCTATATGGAAGAAAGTGTAGATCCCCAATTGGGTGGTTTGAAGTAGGAGAGGTATAGCTAATAGGCCCTGAGTTGATTCAACAAGCGGTGGAAAAGGTTAAGGTTATCTGAGATCGATTAGTGACAACCTAAAGTCGCCAGAAATATCATGCGGACAACCGTCAGCGAGACTTAGAATTTCAAGTTGCTGATTGGGTATTCTTAAAAGTAGCACCGATGAAAGGCGTGACGAGATTTGGTAAGAAGGGAAAGTTAAGTCCTCGGTACATTTGACCTTATAAGATTGTCCACAAGGCGGGTCAAGTAGTTTATGAACTGGACTTGCCTCAAGAACTTGAATCAGTCCATCCAGTCTTCCACGTATCAATGCTCCGTAAGTGTGTCGGAGATCCCACTAGAATCGTGCCAGTAGATGACGTTCAAGTTACAGAAAAGTTGACTTATGAGGAGGTACCCATTGCCATACTAGATAGGCAAGTACGGAGACTTAGAAACAAAGAAGTAGCTTCAGTTAAGGTCTTGTGGAGAAACAATAATCGAGACGAAATGACTTGGGAAGCAGAAGAAAACATGAAGTGCAAGTACCCGCACTTATTTCAACCCCCGGAAGAGATCCAAGATGAGACATCAACATTATGAGGTGTGTATGATTTCATTTCATGATTTTGGTCATGTATGGCCATAATGTATTGCTATTGTGTTGTAGCCCTACGAGGCATTATGATTGTGATCTATGATGACAAGATAGTAGCGCTATATTACAGGGGAAACTCTGGCAAAATTTCTGTAGAATTCCCGAGAACTTAACATTCGAGGATGAATGTTTTCAAAGGGGGGAAGAGTGTTACATCTCGGAAAATTTCATGTCGACGTATGGTAGATAGACTAGCGTAGCGTAAGGATTACATGGTGTTTCTATGAGTAATAAAGGTTACTTAATGGTTCTAATTAAGCTTCCAAAGACGTTTGAAGCAAGAGAAGAAAGTTCGTTGAAGAATGTTAAGAATAAGTCGTGTTTTGGAAGGGGGTGCAAGTATTGAGCTAATGTTGTTTTGATGATATCTTGAGGAAGGGTTATAATGCCCTTTATATTGATAATGAAGTGTTAAACAAGTACTAAGAAGGTTCCATAAGAATCGGAGGTCAAACGGAACGACGAGAGTAACTTCGAAAAACTGGGAGTTATACGGCCAACTTATACGGCCCGTATAATTCATACAGTCTGTATAAGGGACCGTATAACCTGTCCAGAGAAGGGTATTCCACTGGGAGCATTATACGGTCACATATACGAACCGTATAAGTTATACGGACCGTATGTGTATCCGTATAATTCCGTCGGGACAAATTTTTTATTTTATAAAAGAGACCCCAAGTCCTCATTTCTTATTTCATCCTTTCTCCACACCTCAAGAAGGCTCTAGAATATTCCCCATACCATTTTAACATATAGCCAAGAGAAATCAAGAGTTAAGCATCAAGAGTTGCTGGAATCAAGAACATGAATGCTCATTAGGGTTTATACAAGTCAAGAACTTCTTTAGTGGTGAAGTTGGGGTTTTCTCAAGTGGAATATTTTCATCCAAAGACCTCTTCTACATTATCAAACGTAAGTTTTATGATCACTTCATGTTATTTAGAATATTGAGAGGTTGAAAGACTTGAATTACGGAAGGAAGTAGAAGATGGGTTACAAATATGAAAATAGAAGTGTTTTTGAGTAGTAGCTTCGAATGAATCATGATTCTTGACACTTTATGAATATAATATTGTTATAAATGATATTAAGGGTGTTGAAGAAGCATTGTGGGTTGACGAATACGATGTGGTGTGGTAATTTTAGTTATGGATGATTTGAAATGGAATTGGGAGAATTGTATAATGTATGGTTGATGAAGATTGTTGATTATGATATTTTGATGTTGTTATTGATGTTTGGGAGCTGTTATATCATATGGAGGAAGTTGTAGAAACAGAGGAAATGCTGCATCTTTAGCTTAATCTTGAGCATGTTGTCGATTATCTAATCTTAGCACGAATTCCTTTGAATGTAGACTTATGAACTTGGAAGGAAGCGTATAGTTGGCAAATTAGAAAGGCGAAAAGGTATGTAAGGCTAGTCCCATCTTTTTCTAAGGCATGATTCCTATGACATGACTTCCGTTATCTTTCCTTGACCTTTTTACGTTCCGGAAACTATGAGTCTATGTTCATAAAGAGCTCCTCATGAGATAAAGTTAAGAGATATGTTACGAATAGGATAATGACGATGATGAGTCTAAGTCTAGAAATTAAAAAGCTAATGATCCCTTGATGTTATTCATCGTTGATAGACTTACCTTATGATGCTAGTTCCTTCAAGGTGAGGAATGATGATCATAACTACTCTATAATGGAATCGGGGGTTCTCTATCTTACGTCACCCCGAAAGAGTTATAGTTTGTGATTGAGTTCTAATGCATGTTTTATGATAAGTACATGGTGAAGAGATTACACCGTGCCTAGATGGCCGGGCATGACACCGCGAAGGCGGGCGGCTTGTGATTACACTATGCCTAGATGGTCGGGCATGACACAGCTAAGGCGGGCGTCTTAAGATAACACTGCGCCTAGATGGCCGGGCATGACACCACTAGTGGGCGGTGTGCGATGGTTACCTAGACGCGGGTTAACGATGTTGGTATATGTGATATACATAACATGTGTTTTCTTTTAAAGGTTAAGCAGGTTATACCTTCGCCTCATGTTTCATGATTTCTTTATAATGCTAGTATTATTCATGCCTTACATACTCAGTACTTTATTCGTACTGACATCCTTTCCTTTTTGGACGCTGTGTTCATGCTCACAGGTAGACAGGGAGACAGTGCAGACTCGTAGAAGCTTATCTTATCAATGGATTTATAGGAGCACTCCACTACTCCGGAGGTGCTATTTATGGTCATATTATTTTGTGTATATATATTCTGGGTATGACGGGGTCTTGTCCCATCCTTATGTCACAGTACTCTAGTAGAGGCCCGTAGATACAGATGCGTGGGTAGTTGATGTCTTATGGGTATTTCGATGTACATTTTTTATATCATTTTTGTATCCATGAGGGCTTAAATATATTTATTTATTTATGAATGAAACGTTTCCTTCGAGATTGTGAATGTTTAGATTAGGTATGTTGATTAGCATAATGAGGGGTGCTCGGTAGTCAGCTCCGGGTACCCGTCAGGCCCCCTAGTCGGGTCGTGACACATTCAAAACCTTTAACTTTTGTGGCTGGATATTTTGACCTTATGATGTTCCGGTCTTTTATAGCCCTTGTGGGTAGATATGTTGCCTTTGATGGCATTCAAAATCTGTCATATCCCTCGTGGCTGGGTATATATTTTGAAAGCCTGATCCTAGCTGTGGTCTTGATTTTATTCGGCGAACCGTTTCCTGCACATAAGTAAAGTTAGAAAAAGGATCGTCTTCCGATGTCCTGGGGACCTGCATCAAAAAAGGATTAGTTTTTTCCTATTAAAATTGATTTGTGTTGCCGTCGCTATTGCATCTTCGACTTTCTGGACTCAAAAACCCCTCCGGCTTCGGTATTGGAAAGATAAATTTATTTTCGTTATGCAAAAAATCATTTTTACAAAGTTATCACAAAGCTATCTAATCTGTAGGAAAATAAATGCATTATTTTGAAAGATGTAAGGTTAATTATCATGACATGTGCTTTGAACGAGGGAGATCCCTTCTTCTGTGACTGAGGTTCTTCGCTTCCTCACGCGGAATTTTTGAGACCTTTTCTCAAAAATTCTGCCCCAGTTTAAATCTCGACCGACTCGCGCTGAATCTTCCAGTAAATTTTGAGGTCACCTCAAAATTTCTTCCCCAATTTATAGTTTTGAATAAATGAGGAATTTTGAGAGCTTCTCAAAATTTCTGACCGAGTTTAAAACTCTTGGTTAGCTGAATCTTTGTAGTGGATTGATGGCGCGAATTTTTTAAGATCTTCTTAAAAATTCTGCCCTAGTTGGGCGTGCAGCAATCCTCGTTTCTTTGTGAAGTCCTATCTCTAAGGCTTCCTAGGGGTTTCTTGGTTTTTTCTTTTGGTGCGACCGTGCTCACAGAGCGCCTACGTATCCTGTCGTAGCAGGAATTTAGGTCGAATGTAGTTCAGAAATAAAAACAAGGGGCTTTTGGTTTTTACTAATAATGCGATCGGGTCCCAAATGGACTACCTACGTATCCCACTGTGGGGAAATCAGGTAATTGCGTAGTTCATATTACAAAAGATGTTTTGTTTTGCCTATCTATTACAAAACGATTACAAGCAAAAGGAAATACCTAATACAAGCTAATAGAATAACGATTTCAAGCAAAGAGTACTATTACAAACTGAGAAACTCCTTCTTCATGCATAGTAGCGATTGATTGCATCTGAGTTGATTGGCTTTGGCCACTCATGTCCGTCCATTTCTGCCAATACTACTGCTCCTCCGAAAAGTACTTTACGGACCACATATGGACCTTGCCAGTTGGGAGCAAACTTCCTTTTGTATTCATCTTGATATGGGAAAATTCTTTTAAGCACCATTTGCCCAATTTGGAAAAGTATAGTTCTGACTCGCTTGTTGAAGGCTCTTGACATCCTTTGTTGGTACAGTTGACCGTGACATACGACAACCATACTTTTCTCATCAATTAGAGCCAATTTCTCATATTGAGCTCGGACCTATTCAACATTGTCTAATTCTGCCTCTTGAATGATTCTCAGGGAAGGTATCTCAACTTCAGCAGGTATGACTGCTTCAGTTCCATAGACCAGCAGGTAGGGAGTTGCCCTTATCAAAGTTCGGGCCGTGGTACGGTATCCCAATAGAGCATAAGGAAACTGCTCGTGCCAAACTTTATGATTATCAGCCATTTTCCTCAATATCCTCTTGATATTTTTGTTGGCTGCTTCTATGGATCCGTTCATTTGCGCTCGATAGGCTGTCGAGTTTCGGTGAGTGATTTTGAATTGCTCACATATACCCTTCATCAAGTGGCTATTCAGATTTACTCCATTGTTTGTTATGATGGACTCGGGCACACCGAATCTGCATATGATGTGGTTTCGCACGAAGTCTGCTACCACTTTCTTTGTTACTGATTTGTGAGATGTTGCTTCCACCCATTTGATGAAATAGTCAATAGCAACTAAAATGAATCGGTGGCCATTTAAAGATGCGGGTTCAATGGGTCCAATAACATCCATGCCCCAAGCAACGAAGGCCATGATGAGCTCATAGCATTAAGCTCACTTGGAGGGACCTTGATTAAATCACCGTGGATTTGGCATTGATGGCACTTTTGCACATATTTGCAGCAATTACTTTCCAGGGTCATCCAATAGTATCCAGCTCGTAGAATCTTCTTTGCCAGTACAACTCCCTTCATATGGGGTCCACACGTTTCGGCATGTACTTCTTCTAGAAATTTGGTGGCTTCGCTGGCATCTGCACATCTAAGCAGACACAAATCCGGCATCCGTTTGTACAACACTTCTTTGTTTAGGAAGAAACCATTTACCATCCTTCGGATGCTCATTTTTCGTTCATTTGTAATGCCTTCAAGATATTACCATCTTTCTAGATACATTTTGATGTCATTGTACCATGGCTTGCCATCTGGCTCAGCCTCTGTGTGGCAGCAGTGGGCATGCTCTTCTTGCAAACTTATTCTTAGCAGGTCAATGTGACTGCTTTCAGGATGTTGGATCATCAATGCTATCGTGGCTAGTGCATCAGCAAATTAATTCTGAGCCCTCGGCGTACGTCGAAATTCAATCTTTTTGAATTTCTTGCAAAATCTTTGTGCAAGGTTCACATATGGTAAGAGCTTTTCATTCTTAGTGGCCCATTCGCCTTGTACTTGATGAATTAGCAGGTCAGAATCTCTGATGACCAATAATTCATTGATGTCCATATCTAGTGCCATTCTAAGACTTAGGATACAGGCCTCCTATTCATCTATATTATTGGTACAACGGAATTTGAGCTTAGCGGCCATGGGGTAGTGTTGGCCATTTTTCGATATAGGACCGCTCCGATTCTGGAACCTTTGTAATTCACTGCTTCGTCAAAGAATAGTTTTCAGTCGATATAAGATTTTGTTGCTCCTTCTTCTATGGCCAACACCCCTTCGTCTTGGAAATGGGTGCGGAGTGGTTTGAGCTCTTCATCCACCGAGCTTGCAGCTAATAGATCAGCCAAAACCTGTCCTTTGACAATTTTTTGGGCTATGTACACGATGTCAAATTCACTTAACAACATCTGCCATTTGGGAAACTTCCCGATGGGCATGGGTTTGCGGAATATATATCTCAACAGATCCATCTTGGATATGAGGTGAGTGGTGTATGAAGACACATAATGCCTCAATTTCTGGGTCACCCAAGTTAGAACACAACAGGTTTTCTCCACCAGCGTATACCTTGCCTCACAGGCTGTGACCTTCTTACTTAGATAGTAAATGGCACAGTCCTTTTTCCCTTTTTCATCGTGTTGTCCTAACACGCAACCGAAGGCATTTTCAACAACATACAAGTATAGCAATAATAGGCTCCCAGGACTTGGTGGTGCCAGGACCGGTGGGTTAGACAGATATCTCTTGATGGTGTCGAATGCCTCTTGGCACTCCTCGGTCTATTTTATAGGAGCGTCCTTTTTCAAAAGCTTAAGGATGGACTCCACAATAATGGTGGATTGAGCTATGAATCGCCCAATGTAATTCAACCTTCCTAAGAAACTCATAACTTCTTTCTTAGTTTGGGGAGGAGGTAATTCTTTGATTACTTTGATCTTTGTCGTGTCTAATTCCCCTTTGGCTGACTATGAATCCCAGCAATTTTCTGGCCGGTACTCTGAACGTACATTTGGCCGAGTTCAATTTCGAGTTAAACATTCGGAGTTTGTCGATGAATTTCCTCAAATGTGTGGTATGCTTCGAACTTTCCCTTGCCTTGATAATGACATCGTCCACATAGAATTCAATCTCTCTATGGATCATGTCATGGAAAATGGTAGTCATCTCTCTCATGTATGTTGTGCCGGCATTCTTGAGGCCGAAGGGCATTACCCTGTAATGATACACTCCTCATGGTGTGATGAAGGCTGTTTTCTTGGCATTCTCTCTATCCATTAAGATCTGGTAGTAGCCGGCAAAATAATATACAAATGACTATAGCTCGTGCTTGGCACAATTATCTATGAGTATGTGGATGTTCGGGAGTGGAAAATTATCCCTTGGGCTAGCTTTGTTAAGATCTCGGTAATCCACGCAGATTCTTATCTTGCCGTCTTTCTTGGGTTCCGGAACTATATTGGCTAGCCATGTGGGGAATGATGTCACTTCCACCACTCCTGATTCAATCTATTTCTCCACCTTGTCTTTGATTTGGATACTAAGATCCGGTTTGAATTGTCAGGTTTTCTACTTTACCAGAGCAAACCCTCATTGATGGGTAGCCTGTGGGATACTATGCCGGTGCTGAGTCCTGGCATATCGGCGTATTATGCAAAGATATCCACGTACTCCCTTAGTAAACTTATCAATTCTTCCATTAAAGGAGTCTCCAGGTGTGCACTTATCCTTGTTTCTTTGAAATTCCCTTCATCACCTAGATTTATGGCTTCTGTCTCGTCCATGTTTTGCTTCTGCTCACTCTCTAATTGTTCTACTTCTTCTGTGAAACCCTTGGGTAGTGGTTTGGTCTCATCGTATTCCTCATACTCTTCTTCCTCTATGCTGCCCGAATTTTTCGTTTCGTAACATGTCATGACATTTAGGTTTACTTTATTTTTTTTATTATGAAGAGCCAGTAGCGGGGTAGAGGTCCAGTTGGATAGCTGCTCGCCCGGTTCTGCATCTTTAATGGTTGGCGCTTCAGCACATTCCTCCACAATCATGGAGCAATCTTCCTCTTGGAATAGCATCCTTATCCCTTCTTCAATGGCAGCATCATCAGGCATAGGCATTCTGTGGGGGAAACGACTGATACAGATTTGGAATAGATTTGCAAAGTTCCGCAACCTCTTGTTTCTTGTTGCTACGTATCTCTTCTTCTGCTGGGACGTAACCAAGCCCAAAGGCAAAAATTATCTTGAAGAATGGGAATGGGCTTAGTGATGCCTTGTAGGTTTCTCCCCAGGACTTTTCCAGGTTTAAACCCATTTAGGATTATAGTGGCAGCAATCATTTTGTAAACTGCTGGCATGCGAACTTCCAGGGAATCTATCCTGTGGGCTGCTCCCACTAACTCAATGACATGGAAATTGGTTCCTTTGGGTGCGACTTCAATGACAGGTACAGAATTGTCTGGGTAATTATGCATGCTGGCTTCTCCGTGGATCACCACTTCTTCCCCTTCCCAGACAAACTTTACAGATTGATGCAGTGAGGATAGTACTGCTCCTGCCATGTGGATCCATGGTCATCCCAGAAGAAATTGTAATTGGCGGGTATTTCCATGACTTTGAATTCAGTAGTGAATCAGCTGGTCCTATTTGAACGTCCAAATCAACTACCCCAGTGGCATCACAACTGTTATATCCCGCATTTCGCGCATTCGGATAATTCAAGACAATTGCGGGAGGTTGAGTGCAAGCCTACATTTTAACCTTGAGTAGCACACAAGTTGTTTATAAGAGTTATGGATGCGGAAATATCGAGAAAGGTTAGGGGCAAAATTGGAATTTTGGAAAATAGTTTCATGAATTACAAGAATTAGTCACAAAATAATTGGGCTTGAAAAACAATTTTTTTTTTATGAAAAGGCCCATGGAGGTGGCCGGCTATTGAAGTGAAAATTGGCCCAAGCCCAAGTGGTAAATTTAATCCATGTGATATATATATAACAAGGGCCATAATTCAAGAACATTCAAGAAAAGAAAATAGAGAGCAAGAGAGACAAGGGGTTCGGCCATGGAGGAGAAGAATGTCCCCCTTGAAATCTTGTCCAAACAAATTATTTCTCCTAGCATTCCTACTAATTCAAGGGTCCTCTTCAACGTGGCATAATCGTTGAAACAAGAAAACCGCTCTTTGTTGCAAAATCACAACTTTAGCTAAGTGGAGAAGTTGAGAAGAAATGGTAAGATTCAATCCCTTTTTATATGTTATGAAGAGTTTGTTTATGTTGTAGCATGTAGAAATGGATAGAAATCATGAAAATATGAACGTTTGTATGGTGATTGTATGTATATTCATGTGGCCGTGTGTGTGTGTGTGTGAAGGTGGGATGTTAGTTGATGTGGTTATGTATTTTGTGGTGGAAATGAGAGTTTGATAACTTAAATTGATGTTGGAATTGTTATGGGCTGATTTGGAAGCCAATATGATGTTAGTGTCGTTTCTTTAATTGTGAGAATAATGTTGTTAGAATGTGTGTTGTTGGAATAGTTCATGAATTTGGAAGCAAGAAATGCATTAAAATTGTTTCTAGGGAAGTTGGGGAGTTTTCGGGTGAATTATGGTTTTGGTGGAATTTTTTTATATTTTGTAGAATGATATGAAATGCTTTGGAATTGTATTTGAATGATCTTGAATTAGTAAATGAATATGAAAACGTTGATATTGGTTTGAAAGTGTGAAGTTGGAGTAGAAGTTGTTACATTATGTAGAAAGGAAGACTATTTATGTTAGAATGTGTTTTGTATTGATTGTTGGTGTTGTTGGTATTGTTGTGGGTGTTGTTGACATTTTGGCCGAGTTAAATTCTCGGGGATGTTGAATTTATAGGGGAGATGCTGCCCAAATTTCTGTAGACAAGTATGGATTTAAGATTTAATTCCTAAAGGCTTATAATTAATATTTGGTGATTGTGACCAATTGTAGATTTTGGAGGAAACGGGATTTGAGTTTGGACAAGCGTAAAAGGCAAATAAGGTATGTAAAGCTCTACCTTTTCTTTCTTTGGCATGTCCTAGTTATGATAGGCTATGATACGGACCTCGGGGATAACTCTACTCCTTAAAATCCGAGCTTAATTTTGACCCTTATTCATTCAATGTAATTGAATTAGGTTTTGTTGGAAAAATGTATTTAAACACCTTTTACTCCAAAAAGGGTCTTGCGTCATAAAACGTTCATAACTTTCACAAAGAGAATCGAAATGCCCCGAAACTTTCGTTGACGCCTCCATAAGTCCTAATGTCCATAATTTATCTGCGCCACCTCGACTTGACCCGAGGTGGGCCCACAATTTCGGAAACCTTCTTGTATTGTTCTACTTGATCTATTTTCCGTACTATGATTAAAAGAAACTTTTGGTTATTACTCCGACTACCAAACGGTAGTTTTTTTAACTATTCTATTGAATCCTACGATATTTTGATATGTACAAATAATCTCAGCATTTTTACTTTGACATAATTCGTCGTAACATCCGAAAGGTACGTACTATGACTATCGTCTGACTCCTTTTCTAATGACCTATCGTTCGGACTATTGTATCGAGTCTTTGTAAATATTTTATGATGCATATAGTTTCTCACTACTCTACTCGTGGATGCCTCAATGCTTCCTTCACTGAGCCCGGGTCAGGATATGTTATCACGCGTATTCCACTGCATTGTTTATCGTGCCTCGATGTGAGGGGGCAGGTATACATGTACATGGGTTGTGGAGTATGATGTGCCATGTACACATATTCTGATATTTGATGATATGATATGATATGGCCATCTGATATGTTATGATATGTTACGGATATATTCCCTACTCTGGAGTTATGCTGTGTTGTGGCGCCAGTGACGGGGTGTCGACCACGTTCTATCCACCGTGTCCCATAATGGGGCCGGATATGGCATATGTTCTGACTTGCATTACCTATGTTTTATGAGTAAGCATTTTGATACTCCTGTTATTGCACTTATTTTCTGTACTCCCTGCTTAGATTATGATTCTGTTTATTGTATCTCATGCTTTACATATTCAGTACATATTCCGTACTGACCCCCTTTCTTCGGGGACTGCGTTTCATGCCGCGGAGGTACACCCAGATGATGTGAAGTTATTGTAGAGGATATTCCAGCAGAGTTGGCAAGCTTCATTTTCTCCTGGAGTGCTGCCGAGTCAGAGTTTGTATGTTATGCTTTTCTGGATTGATGTTAGAGACTTTGCAGACAGGGTCGTGGTTATAGTATGTCAGTTGTGTAAAGCGGCTTCGTCAGCCGATATGTCATTCTGTATTATGTATTAAATTCTATGTGATCACAGATTCTGTTTGCTTTCGAAAGCATCGAAAAGAATATTTTGAGAGGTTATTATGTATTTTCTTTTTATTTGATTTAAAAGTCTTATAAGATTTTGTGTGTCCCAAAGGTCTGTGGGTTCGCTCGGCTCCGGATGTGGGGCCGGGTGCCCATCACACCCTAGTGGAATTAGGGTGTGACAACAACGTCCTCGGTCAAATGCTTTTATGTTAGTGTGGCTTTGATGAACCTTTCCAAGGTCATATCCTAACTGAGTCAGGGTAGACTCGGGAAAAATATTAAGTCCTGCTCCATTGTCCATTAATACTCTAGTTACCACTTTGTTGAGGCACATGATGGTGATGTGCAATGCTTTGTTGTGATTTGTACCTTCTTTGGGTAACTCTTTCTCTGTGAAGGCAATTTGATGTTCCTCCATAACATGAGCAACAATTTCGGCCATATTTTCACTGCTTGTTCCAGCTGGGACATGAGCTTCCTCCAACACCTTCATTAGAGCCAGACGGTGTTGAGGTGAACTTTGCAGCAATGCCAATACTGAGATTTGGGGTGGCAAATTATTTAAATACTCAACAATAGAGTATTTCTTTGGCTGCATTCGGCGCCAGAAATCTTCAGCTTCTCCTTCGATGATAGTCGTTTTTTTATTTCCCTCTCTATGGGGTGCCCCTTGGGCCTGGTCTTTAGGAGTGTAGCATCTTCCCGATCTTGTAATGCCATGTGCGGCAGCAACTTAGAGTACACTTTGCGAGGCGGTGCTGGAGTCACTTGAGCAATGTGTGATGTCACTTGTGCGGGGATTAATACTTTAATTGCGGGCGTTCTTGCAAAGTCAATAACGCTACTGTGTGTTCAAGTTCTTTTATAGAATTATGGATTGTGGGTCTTCCTGCGACCCAATCTTCCTCTCTCTCAATCATGTGAAACACATTGTTGCCATGATTTGGCAAAGGGTTGGTGTTCATACTCGGAGGGGCCGTTTGGAGTACGATTTCCTTTTGATCAATTAAGGCTTGTATTTTGTACTTGAGATTAATGCAATCTTCAGTACTATGTCCTATTCCATTGGAATGATAGGCACATGTCTGGTCAACTCGGTAAAACCAGTTCTTTGGGTCGACGACCTTTGGGTGAAGCGCCTGGATCATCACAGCTGCACTTAATCTTTTAAACAAATTAGTCCGAGATTTCATCAAGTGAGTGAATACCAGATGGGGTTTCTTTTTGAAATTGGGGCATGGCGAATTATAGGCATTTGGTGGTGGTTGATTTTGGTAGGTATTGGGTTGGTTATTTTATGGAGTGCAGTAAATGGGTGAGGGAGTTTGGTAATTTGGTTGTGGAGCTTGGTAATTTGGGCGAGGTGATTGGAAGGCATTTGGTGGAGCTTGGTAATTTTGGGGTAGGGAATAGAAGGTTGGTCGCGCGTAATATACTAGCACCCTGTTGTTACGGGCGGGTATGTATGCTTCCATCGAGAAATCATCCCTTCTTTTGGGTTTGGGAGTGTGGGATATGCAAGCCACGTCTTCCTTCTTCTTGTGCACTAACCCTGTTGAACTTCAATGTTACACCTCGTACTTTCAGAGCATGAGGATGCCACGTACTTAACCGTATTAATGGAGTATCGGAGACGTCCCATGAAGTGTTGGAAGGTACAAGCCATGGAAAGTATGTAACAATGAAGTAAAAAATGAATTACGATCTTGTAAGTCGTAACCGGGAAGGAAAACCTTGAAACCAAAGGACATGACCATAATAATGTATAATAAATGATAAATATCATGTATGGAGAGTTTCAGAAGATTCTGGGATCAAGAAAATCGAAGAAAATAAGTTTGTCAAAATGTTGGTAGAATTCTGGACAGAATTTTGGGTCAACTTTGGAGGGGTATATATCTAGGTATATTAGGAGTTTTAAGGTGTTTCAAAAGCCTAAAATGAAGTTTGCCGAGTATAGTTTATAATGCAACAAACCGTTTGTCAAAATGACATCGGAGTAGGGAGTTATGGCCATTTTAAAATATCCCATGCAAGCTGCAAAATGGCTTCCGCGGGTCCCACATGGGAAAAGTCAGTGGAACCGACTTTCAAAGGGAATAAAAACCCCATTGTTACACCTCGGAAAATCGTCCGTTGGTACGCAAGTGAATGAACTAGTAAGGAGTATGAGTATACAATGTTTTCATGGGCGAGCGATGGCATTCGATGATTCTAGGTGAGAGTTCAAAGATGTTAGAGATGGGGTAAAAGGATTGCCAAGAGAAGGCAAAGTATTTGATAAGTAACGGAAAGGAAATACGAGTAACGGGTTAGTAAGGGCTTAATGATGTCTTGGAGAAGAGTGATAATGTCCCTTGGATTGGTATTGAAGTGTTGAACAAGTGTTAATAAGGTTCCATAAGGATTGGAGATCAAACGAGACGACGAAACGAACTTCGGGATCACTGGGGATTATACGGCCAAACATACTGGCCGTCTAATTTATACGGTCCGTATGTTTGGGACCGTATAATCAACTCAGATTGGCCAAACTTTCTGGACCAATTGTACTACCAAACATACGGCCCGTAAAATTTATACGGACCGTATGTTGGTCCGTATATTTGGTCGGGACAGATTTTGGCTCAATAAATGTAAGGGACCAAGGTTATTTCATTTCATTTCCCTTGACACCCCTTCTCTCTAAAACATCTCCCTACATATATTATACAATTTTTCAAGAGTTTTTAGTGATCAACAACACAAAATAAGTGAATCAAGTGTAAGCAAACCCATTAAAGATCATTCAAGTCAAGAAATCCAAATGGAGAAAAACTAGGGTTTTTGCTCAAGTGGAGTATTTCGACTAAGGCTTGTTCCTACAATATCTAAGGTAATATTTATGGTATTTATATGTTGTTTAAGGTATTTGGAAGTTGAAATGCTTGGATTTTAGGAGAGTATAGCAAAATGGGTCATGAAAGATGAATAGCGACGTTTTGAGAAATAGTTTGAATTGAACCATGATTGTTGTTGTGTTGTGACATGAATGGCTTATAAATGACGTTAAGATCATGAAATAGGCATTGCATGTGAATGGACGAAGTAGTGTGTTATGGTCTTGAATATGGAAAATTGGAACTGAATTGAGAATATGGATAATGTAGATGACTAAAGGCTATTGTTATGATATTGTAAATGTATTGTTGACGTTTGGGAGTTGAATTACGATATGGAGGAATGTTATATAAATAAAGGAGATGCTGTCCGATTTTCCCTAGCTTTAGCCATTTATGCTAGTTGTCAATTCTAACGATAGTATGACCTTGATGAAGGTATAAACGCAAGCGTGGAAGGGAACTTGCGAGTGTTATATAGTGGAACGAAAAGGTATGTAAGGCTAACCCTTCTTTCATAAGGCATGGTTCTTTGGCCAAACGTCTAAATCTCCTATAAGACTATGATTCCCTTAAAACGATTTGATTCCCCGAGCTAGTAAGCTCCCGATGCTCAATGTGCTACGATTGTACTAAGTTCCTCGTATGACGAGTAAGCCTATAGGGTAGATGTAATGATAATGACAATGATAGTAATGATGATGAGAATAAAATGATGCTAAAGATGCTTATGAGCTATTATATGTATGTGTGCCTATGAAGGGCTATAATAAGACCCCGAGCTTATGACGCCGGGTAAGAATATATGTATATGAATATGTATAGAGTATGTATATGACTATGAAACGCGCGCGCACTTCTGCAGAAGGTACGAATAATCCTGAAGCCTTGGTAGGGCCAGGGATGTATGACCTTGAGCCTTGGTTGGCCAAGTATGTATGAAACACCGATCCTTTATGGTCGGGTACGCTATGCAAAAGCTATATAAAGGCTATAAGTATATATATATATGTATGTGTATATGACCTCAATGTGAGTACGAATATGCTATAGAAATGAGCGTGAAGGTAAATAAATACGGATATGGATGTATGTACAAGGATACGCAATAGAAATGGAATGTCCTTGTGGAAAGCAAGTAAGTGCTGTGACGACGATATTATTATCTTCCATGTTATGCTATCTCATATGTTGATTCTTAAGCTTTCATATTGATATTGATCATGCTTTACATACTCAGTACATTCTTCGTACTGACGTCCTTTTGTTTATGGACGCTGCGTCATGCCCGCAGGTGCACAGGGAGACAGGCTTGATCCCTATCTATATTTTCAGGGACTACATAGCGGAGCTCCATTTCATTCGGAGCTACAGCTTTTGGATACTCATTCTTTTGTGTACATAATCATGGGCATAGCGGGGTCCTGTCCCGCTCATGTGATATGCTATAACCTTCTTAGAGGCTCGTAGACATGTGTATGTGGTTAGATGTGTTCGGCCTTGTCGGCCTATATTTTTGTATGTCATTTTGTTGGCCTTGTCGGCCCATATACAGTGATGTGGCATAGATGCCTATGATGATATAAGAAATGTTGTCGTCCAAATGGGACTAGTTTGATGCATGACAGGAAATGTATGTCTAATTATGTGGCTCACCTAAATGTAAGCATAAGGGTAGGCTAAGGGGGTGTCCGGGTGGGCTAGCACCGGGTGCTCGTCGCGGCCCCTAGTCGGGTCGTGACACCCATCAACCCCATTTTGTCATCATTTTACATTCTTATGAGTCCTAGAAACGTCCTAACACATCCCCCAAACATTTATAGCCCATTAAACCAAGAATTTAACAAGATTACACCAAACTAGTCCATTAAAGGTGATTGTTCTTTCTTCTACTTGATGTTGTGGTGAGTTTGGTCTGGAATAAAGTTGGTGTGTCTATATTTCTTCAAGTATAAGGTATTTTGTTCATCCCAACTTTTATGTTGAGTTGATTTGAAGGTTTAGCAAGTCTTACAAGTGAAAATAGTTATGGAGGAAAGGTCATAAAGTGTTGTGTTGTAGTTGTTGAGTTTATGGACTGTTTTGAGCGTGTTGTGGCCGTGTGGCTGGGCTGATTTCCATGTATATCGATGGTATCTAATGTTGTTGGTGTGTGGATGAGATTATGCTCCTTGATTGGGAAGAAAGGAAGTGTATATTATTATTGTATGTTGATAAACATCGTGTTGGATGTTTTATGAAATATTTTGGTATTGATGATGATGTTGTTGATATTAGTATTGCCATTTATGTTATTTTGTTGGTATTGTGACTTCGGGCTAGGGATATAAACAGGGGAGATTCTGCCCGAATTTCGGGAGATTCTGCCCGAATTTCGGGAGATTCTAAAGGAATTAATTTGAGGGCTTAAAACAAGCATATGACGATAAGCCTAACAATAATATGAATTTCCTTGAATGTAGATTTACGAGCTTGGGAGGACAAGCGTTAAGTAGTTAATGTTAAGGCGATCGCAAAGGTATGTTAAGGCTGGTCGCTTTCTTTCAAAAGGCATGATTCCTATGTTATGAATCCATATATGTTTCCATAACCTTCTTACTTCCAAAAGTTAGAGATTCATGATTCTTAAAAGCTTCTTATGATACTAAAGATGAGATGTTTTCTATGATGAACATGATGATGATGATTCCATTTCTAGAAATTCCAAAGCTTATGTTTTTAACGCTATTATGAGATTATTGAGCTTATTTCATGATTTTCTTGATTTTATTCATTATTGTTGATCTCACCTTATGATAATTGTTCCTTCGAGGTGAGATATAGCGATGATGATTATTCAATAATATAATCGGAGGTTACCGACCTTACGTCACTCCGATAGAGTGGTAGCTTTTAATTGGGCTCTCATGCATGCTATATGTATTTATATATGTAACGTTTACATACCGCGCCTTAATGGCCAGACAAGATACTATATATATTTCACCGCACCTTAATGGCCTGACAAGATACTATATATATTTCACTGCGCCTTAATGGCCGGACAAGAACTATATATATATTTCACCGTGCCCTAATGGCCGGACAAGATACTCTATATATTACCATGCCTTAACTGCCGGACAAGATACCCTATATATGTATATATGGAAAAGTCTTTTTTTAAGAAGCTAAGCATGCACGACATCCATCTTAAAAAGGCATTCAGAGGCACAACTTGATCTCTTTTATATTATGTTATCTTCATACTTTCATTATATTGTTCTTCATGCCTTACATACTCAGTACACCGTTCGTACTGACTTCCTTTCTTGTGGACGCTGCGTTCATGCCCGCAGGTAGACAGGTAGAAGGATCTGACCCATAGGAGCTTCATCAGCGGAATCTCAGGAGCGCTCTAATTGCTTCGGAGTTGAAGTCTATTGGTATTAGTCCTTATGGTCACTTGTATTCTACGTAGAGGCTCGCAGACATGTGTGTACAGTTAGCCATTTCATAACCTTATCAGTTCATATTGTTGTGTAATATTATGGCAGCCTTGTCGGCTGGTGACGATAGGCATAATTGTTGACGATTATGTAGAGCGGTACCATTATTTTGTGATATATGAACCCTTACAAATTATTAAATCCGTGAGCTATCTTTATGGTCCTCCCAGAAATGATTATGAGATACATGTTTAGAGACGCTAGGTGTGTTAGCTTCGGGTGCCCGTCATGGCCCTCTGGTTGGGTCGTGACAAAAGTGGCATCAGAGTAGTTCGTCCTAGGGTATGTCTACGATCCGTGTCCAGTAGAGTTTTGTTTATGGGTGTGAAGCACGCCACACTAATAAACAGGAGGCTGCGGGGCATTTAGGAATGATTGACTTTTCTTTCTCATCTTAGATCGTGCGATAGAGCTATATTATAAAGATTCCCTATTTCCTAATCGTGTGTTATGATTTCAGCGATGCCTGTGAAGAGGAAAGCTACAGTAGCCCAGAAGGGAAAAACAATAGCCGGAAGGCGGACTGAATGGGAGCCATCGGCAGATATAGAGGAGGGTGAGTTCCGCAATGAGGTTCCATCTTGGACCTCTCCTACTTTACCCATTTCGGAGGAGCAAGGAACGGCCTCAGCTCCAGCTCTAACATCCTTAGTTTCGCCACCGGATGCCATGGGCTATGAGATTAGACAGGCCATCCTTTTGCAGACCTGATTAGTAGCCGCCCAGACTCAGCGGAAAGGTGCGGGCCATGGTAATAGGGGTCAGAGGAAGAGGGTCTAGTCTTCAAGGTTTGACAGTGAGTTCAGAGGTGACCCGAGGCATTCTTTAGGCACTCAGCTTGTTCAAAAACTAGTGCGCCTCCACAGTTTCCTGGACCTAGGTTCGATAGACCCACTCATTCTGGGCCATCTCAGAGTTCCAGAGTTTCCAGTTCCTAGATTAGGATTGGTCCCAGTCAGACGAGACCACCTGTACTAGGATGTACTCAGTGTGGTAAACTGCATTCCGGACCGTGTCGATTGGGGTTAGATGTTTGTTATGCCTGTGCTCAGCCAGGCAATATCAGGCGTGGCTGTCCATGGATAGTGTGTAAAGGTAGAATCCCGCCCATAGGATTAACAATTGGTTTTTCGTCATTTGTACGCCCTCTAGGGAAAAGCTCACAGATACCAGTAGGTCGTGGTAGTGGTCGATGAAGAGTGTTCAGAACGAGTGGCCCTCAACATCATGCCTATGCGCTAGCTAGGTGACAGGATCTTGAGTCTTCACCCGATATTGTTACAGGTATATTGTCAGTATTTTCTTATGATGTGTATGCATTGATTGATCCGGGTTCTACATTGTTATATGTTACTTCTTATATTGCTGGTCAGATTGGCGTGAAACTTGAGTCAACTAAACCTTTCAAAGTGTTTCATTAATGAGACGTCAGTATGATTAGATGAGAGTTGTAACTTCTTCCCGAAGTAAGAAATGGAAGGGGATAAGTATATGTTTAAATATGACCCTTGAGTATAAATATGCTAATGATCTAATAGTACAAAGGGGTAGAAGAGATAAAAAATGATGTACGTTACTAAGCCAGATATCAACGAGGGCTTTTTTATCATATAAAATGTATTGACAGGGATGTTGTACGGAGGTACGAGTATAAGGAGATATGAATATAAGAAAAGGTAGGACTAAGGTATATTCTTTTTCAAAAGCTCTCTTGTCACAAGATTATTTAGTTGGTAATACAAGGATGAATAGCTAATGTAGGATGTGGATGATGCTTTGAAGGAATTGGTTATATGATGGTAGATAAATGAGTTTGAAGCCGCGAGTTGATCTGCGATGTGTTCTCCATTAGTAAGATGAAATTGTAATTTAAAGGAGGCTTGTCTAAAGACCGAGTGCTTATGTAGTGAAGAAAAGGAGGAATATTAACAATTAGGGCAGATTTTGAGAATAAAATTTGTGCTAGATACCACCACAGTAATGAAATAGGGAAAGCGAATAATAAGAGAAAGGTGACCTTGAAAGAACAGTAAAGAAACTATGAAGATCCTTTTGATGAAAGCTTAGGCCCATCTAGCATCAGTACGTCTATGAGAATATGCGACTCGTTACAAATATGTGCAACCCAGTAGATAAAATTAGACGGCGAATAGTCATGACTAAGATTAGTTACGGATTTGCTGAGAACATGTACTTGCAAGGAAAAGGAGAACTAATGGGATGTTAAGTATAGAATAGTTGGCTAATACCCTAAGGGGGGAAGATGAGACAAATAAGTATTGGATCATGAGTGTGCTTTGTTAGAAGTTGGAAAGGTAGCACAAAAAGGTAATCAGAAACCACCACAAAAGGGATAAGGTTAGGAGATAAAATTCCAAGGAGAGTCTTACCAGAAATTCCAAGAAAAAGATGCTACGAAAGGTCCAGTAATGAAGAAACAAAAAAGGATTGGGTATGACAACATGGGTGCAAAATCTTATAAATGATACAAGAATCATAGGTACAGACGATCCAGGAGGTAAAGGAAATTAAAGTCACATTGCAAGTAAGGTGGAACCAGATAGACTTACATGAGAAATTAAAGGCTAATAGTGGAAATGGAAAAGGATAACGATGAGTAACTTCGTGTAAAATGGTTTGGTTGTATTAAGAAGAATTACAGAACAAAAGGAGCTATGCTAATGAAAGGATGAGTCGTGGGAATGGATGGTGTGGAAAATCAACTTTTAATGGTATCGTATAGACAAAAATTAGAATTGGGAATCCAGAGCAAGGAGAATTTCAAGGATATTAAGAAGATAGTTGTGGAGAAAGACTAGGATTAAAGGAGCATGGTATAGTCGGACACTTCGTAAAGAGCGTAATGAATTTTGATGTCCCTATTAATTCATTAGCCTAGAGGATTACTAGTCATGAAAGGTAGAAGTGAAAAGACAATAAAGGAGGCATTTGAATTGTATCTGATATGTATAAGCATTTGATTTGATACCAAAACTCAACTAGAAAATAAAAAGAAAAATAAGTTAAACCATGCGATGAAAGGAACTCCGACATTATATCGAACAAAGGAGTTGAAGGGCCACTAAAGTCAGCCAGATGACTACTAAAGACGGTTAATACTTGAAGGTTATTGGTATATGAGAATATCCTTTAAAAGGGGGGGGGGGGGGGGGGGAGAGAGAACAAATTTAGTTCTAAGTTGAGCTACAATATTCTTAAGTTCAAAAGAGGGAAATGTACTGCCTTGAAGGAGCCAAAAATTCGAGATGAACCAATATATCAAGAATGCGTTAAAAAAAAGTGATAATGGACTAAATACAAGTATATTATGAGATAAATGTGAAAAAGGAGGCATGACAAGATGATGAAGGTTTAGAGAATCAAAGAGAATAAGTTTTGTCAACGCGATACGTTGTATTCCGGATATGGTTCGAATCACTCGCGCCGAAGAAATTTTAGGTACATTTAGATATGAAGTAAAGTACTCCAAGGGGTAGCAGAAGGCTAATGATCCCATAGTATAAGAGCATGGATATCAGGAACTAAAGGAGGGTAACCATTTAAAGAAATTAGTGATAGCATCGTAAGCTCGCAAGCTACAACAGTCGAGGACGAATGTTTCTAAGGGGGGAAGGATGTTACACCTCGCACTTTCAGAGAATGAGCATGCCACATACTTCACCACATTAATGGAGCATCGGAGATGTCCCATGAAGTGTTGGAAGGTACAAGCCATGTAAAAATACGTAACAATGAAGTAAAGGATGAATTACGATCTCATAAGTCGTAACCGGAAAGGACAACCTTGAAACCAAAGGACATGACCACTATTATGTACAATAAATGATAAATATCATGTATGGAGAGTTTCAGATGATTCCGGGATCAAGCAAATCGAAGAAAAAAAGTTTGTCAAAAATTTGGAAAAAAAGTTGGCAGAATTCTGGACAGAAATTTGGGTCAACTTTGGAGGGGTATATCTCTAGGTATATTAGGAGTTTTAAGGTGTTTAAAAAGCCTAAAATTAATTTTGTCAAGTCTAGTTTCCAACGCAACAGACCGTTTGTCAAAACGACATCGGAGTAGGGAGTTAAGGCCATTTTAGGATAAGTCATCCAAGCTGTCAAATGGCTTCGGCGAGTCCCACATGGGAAAGTTGGTGACCGACTTTCAAGGGGTATAAAAACCCCCCATCAACCCCATATTTTCAGCATTTTACAGTCTTATGAGTCCTAGAAACTTCCTAACACATCCCCCAAACATTTATAGCCCATTAAATCAAGAATTTAACAAGATTACACCAAACTAGTCCATGAAAAGTGATTGTTCTTGCTTCTGCTTGATGTTGTGGTGCGTTTGGTCTGGAATAAAGTTGGTGTGGCTAAATTTCTTCAAGTATAAGGTATTTTATTCATCCCAACTTTTATGTTGAGTTGATTTGAAGGTTTAGCAAGTCTTAAAAGTGAAAATAGTTATGGAGGAAAGGTCATAAAGTGTTGTGTTGTAGTTGTTGAGTTTATAGACTGTTTTGAGCGTGTTGTGGCCGTGTGGCTGGGCTGATTTCCATGTATATCGATGGTATCTAATGTTGTTGGTGTGTGGATGAGATTATACTCCTTGATTGGGAAGAAAGGAAGTGTATATTATTATTGTATGTTGATAAACATCGTGTGGGATGTTTTATGGAATATTTTGGTATTGATGATGATGTTGTTGATATTAGTATTGTTATTATTGTTGTTTTATTGGTATTGTGACTTCGGGCTAGGGATATAAACAGGGGAGATTCTGCCCGAATTTCGGGAGATTCTAAAGGAATTAATTTGAGGGCTTAAAACAAGCATATGATGATAAGCCTAACAATAATATGAATTCTCTTGAATGTAGATTTACAAGCTTGGGAGGACAAGCGTTAAGTAGTTAATGTTAAGGCGATCGCAATGGTATGTTAAGGCTAGTCCCTTTCTTTCAAAAGGCATGATTCCTATGTTATGATTCCATATATGTTTCCATAACCTTCTTACTTCGAAAAGTTAGAAGTTCATGATTCTTAAAAGCTTCTTATGATACTAAAGATGAGATGTTTTCTTTGATGAACATGATGATGATGATTCCATTTCTAGAAATTCCAAAGCTTATGGTTTTAATGCTATTATGAGATTATTGAGCTTATTTCATGATTTCCTTGATTTTATTCATTATTATTGATATCACGTTAGGATAATTGTTCCTTTGAGGTGAGATATAGCGATGATGGTTATTCCGTAATATAATCGGAGGTTACCGACCTTACGTCACTCCGATAGAGTGGTAGCTTTTAATTGGGCTCTCATGCATGTTATATGTATTTATATATGTAACGTTTACATACCGCTCCTTAATGGTCGGACAAGATACTATATATATTTCACCGCACCTTAATGGCCGGACAAGATACTATATATATTTCATCGTGCCCTAACAGCCGGACAAGATACTATCTATATTACCGCGCCTTAACAGCCGAACAAGATACTATATATATTACCACGCCTTAATGGCTGGAAAAGATACCCTATATATGTATATATGGAAAAGTTTTTTTTATGAAGCTAAGCATGCACGACATCCGTCTTAAAACGACATTCAGAGGCACAACTTGATCTCTTTTATATTACGTTATCTTCATACTTTCATTATGCTGTTATTCATGCCTTACATACTCAGTACACCATTCGTACTAACGTCCTTTCATATGGACGCTATGTTAATGCCCGCAAGTAGACATGTAAACGGATCTGACCCATAGGAGCTTCGTCAGCAGAATCTCAGGAGCGCTCCAATTGCTTCGAAGCTAAAGTCTATTGGTATTAGTCCTTATGGTCACCTGTATTCTATGTAGAGGCTCGTAGACATGTGTGTACAGTTAAACGTTTCAGAACCTTATCAGTTCATATTGTTTTGTAATATTATGGTAGCCTTGTCGGCTCGTGACGATAGGCATAGTTGTTGACGATTATGTAGAGCTGTGCTGTTATTTTGTGATATATGAACCTGTTACGACCCGACTAGGGGCCGTGACGGGTACCCGGGGCTAACCACTGAGCACCACTCATCCTGTTACTCATCATCATCATTATGCACTTCTTTACTACTCATATGCTCATAATCATAGGAAAAAACATTTTTCATTTGGGAGCATAATTACCTTATATATATAAGCCTTCCGGCTATCAAAATAATATATACATACGAGGAGAACCCGTGAGACCATACTACCCACACATACGTATCTACAAGCCTTTACTAGAGTACTAGACATATGGATGGGACAAGACCCCATCGTGCCCAAAATACATACTTACATATATATATATATATATACACACACACAAAAGGATAAACCAAATAGCACCTCCGGAGTAATGGAGTGCTCCTGTAAATCGGCTAATAACTTCTACGTGTCTGGATCACCTCCCTATCTACCTATGGGCATGAACACAGCGTCCAAAGAAAACGGACGTCAGTACGAACATTGTACTGAGTATGTAAGACATGAATGAAATGAACATAATAGAAGTATCATAAGACATAGGATGAAGATATAACCTGCGTGAGTTTTATAGGTGAATACATTTCATACATATATCGTATATTTATATAATCATAGTACATGTATCATCGTAGCGCATATATCATCGCATCATCATCATCATTGTTAACCCGCGTCCGGGTAATCATCAAATGCTGCCCACTAGCGATGATCATGCTCGACCCTCTAGGCTCGGTGTAAACATAGCAGCCCGCCTTAGCGGTGACATGCCCGGCCATCTTGGTGCGGTGGAATCGTATGCAGCCCGCCTTCGCGGTGACATGCCCGGCCAACTAGGCGCGGTGGAATCGTATCGTCATATAATTAATCATAAATTTAATATTTTCATACATTACATAGCCATAACATAAACTTACATTATTGAACATCTTATAGACATATCATGACTTAACATCATCATACATTTATCATCAAAACATACATTAGAATTTGAAGGCAACTATGGCTATGTCAGGGTGACATAAGGTCGTGAACCCCCGATCATATTACGGAGTAATCATCAACATCATATCTCACCTTGAAAGAACTAACATTTTAAGGTGAGCGTACACAAGGAAAAGCATCAATGGAACGATACTTAGAATCATTAGCTTCATGGACATCTTACTTCACTCTAGGACTCATTATACTTAACTCATCATCATCATTGTCTTGCTCGTCGTATCTCTTTTCTCTATCTCATACATATATAGCTCATTACAGTCATGGACTCATAGTTCCTTTATTTAGGGAGATCATGGAAAATTTAAAAGATTCATGTCATATGAGTCATGCCATGGAAAGAAGGGACTAGCCTTACATACCTGTTTGCTTTGCTACTCTATCGCTTGATCGTTCTCCTCCAACGCTCACATCTCTACCTTCAAAGGAATTCGCTTCAACATTAGCTACTTAATTATATAAACGTGCTTACTAATTCTAGAGAAAATTGGGCAGCATTTCCTTCGTGTATACAAGTTTCCTCGTTTTACATATCAACTCCCAACATCTATCAAAACATTCACAATATTATACCCAAAAGTCATCATTCATCTACATTATCCGCAGTTCACAATTTCACTTCAATTCCTTCATAATTGTGGTTATAGTTCACTATCGCGTTTTTTCAAATATAATACTTACCCCATGTTCTAAATGTCATTTATAGCACAACCATATCACAACACATCAAGAATCATGACTCAATTCAAGTTATCACTCAAAATGACACTATTCTCACTTTCATGACCCATTTTCTATATTCTTTTACAATCCAAGTGTTTCAACTTTCTAATACCTTAAACAACATGGAAATACCGTAAATCTTACCTTAGATGGTGTAGGAATGACCCTTGGGTGGAAACTTCTCACTTGAGCAAAACCCTAGTTTCACCTTCACTTGGATTTCTTGGTTTGGATGAACTTTAATGTGCTTCTTACACTTGATTCACTTAGATTGATGTAGTTGATCACTAATATTGCTTGAATTCTTGTGGCAGAAATGTTCTAGAGAGTTCTAGAGAGAAGGGGAGTGAAAAGGGAAAATGAAATACAATGAACTTGGTCCCTTATTAAATACACAAATTCCGACCCGTCACGAACATACGGACCAACATACGGTCCGTATGTCTGGCCGTATGTTTGGTCCAGTAAAGGTTTCCCATCTTGGCTAAATATACGGCCTAACATACGGCCAGTATAATTTATACGGCCAGTATGTTGGGCCGTATAATGCCCAGGTGTTCCGATTTCGTTCTCGTTGACTCGTTTGATCTCCAATCCTTATGGAACCTTCTTAACACTTGTTTATCACTTCACTAACAATCTAAGGGACGTTATAACTCTTCTCCAAAGCATCATAAAATCATCATTAACTCGTTACTCATAAATCCTTTCCAATACATAACGTATGCCTTGCCTTCCTTAACAACTTTCGTCTCCTACTTCACAAGTCTTTGAAATCTCATTTAGAATCATCAAATGTTATTTCTTACTTATCAAAACATCGCATATGTCATACTCTTCATCAGTCTCTTCACTATGCATGAACAGAAAATTTTCCGAGGTGTAACATTCTCCCCCTCTTGGGAACATTCGTCCTCGAATGTTAAGCACTCGCGAATTCTTTGAAAATTTTGCCAGAGTTTCCCCTATAATATGGCATTACCATCCTATCACAACATCCCACAATAATATTTCCTCACAGTCCCACAACACAATAGCAATATAAATTGGCCACACACGACCCATATGCATAGAAAGAAATCATACATACCTCAAAATCTTGATGTTTCGTCTTGAATGTCTTCCGGGGCTGAAATATGTGCGGACACTTGGATTTCATATTTTCTTCCGCTCCCCGAGTCATTCTTCTCGGTTGTCCCATAGGGATGCCCACAATAGTAGTAGGTCTAGTTATCCATACCATCCATATAATGTCACTTGCCCTTCTTCTTCGGTGCTCAAAGTTCACTTGTAACATCATCTTTGTTTTCCAGGGCCTAAGTCTCATGCTCTTTTACTCTTGTGTTGCACTCAACATTGATTTTAAAACCAATCATAATCGTATTGTATTTGTCGTTGATGATAGCTTCACTCTATCGCTTTATCGTCGCACGGTAAACTCATAACTCATGATCATTTTTTTCTTTTCAACACTCTACTTGATATACTTTACTCGTTCTAACTTGGTATAGGATATTCGTAGGAGATGCATCTTCTCTTAATCATAACACGCCTACTTCTTAAGTGCGCGTACTTTGCGGTGCATTTCCTTCTCTTCCTATTCCCACTCTTATTCCTTTACTGTTACACCTCGGAAAATTTTCCGTTGGTACGCAAGTGGATGAACTAGTAATGAATATGAGTGCATGATGTCTATGAGCAAGAATTAACGTTTGATGACCTTAGGCGAGATTTCGAAAGTATCCGATGTGAGACGAGGAAGTTGGCTAAGTTAAGATGAGATACAAGGTGAGAAATGCATGTGCATGGACGGGGGTGATTAAAATGAGAAGTCTAAGAAATATGGGAAGTTGCAGAATTGCAACTGCCCAGTGGTCGTAAATTGCCAAATACGGACCGTAAAGTGCAATACGGTCCGTAAACTAGCAGTCGTAAACTTCCATGCAAGGTTTCAACTTTCTGCCCAGTCAAGAAATGGTAAAATACGACCAGGTGGACGGACCGTAAAGTGATTTACGGCCCGTAAACCATGGTCGTAAACCACCATGAGGGCAGCCCAGCTTCTGGTTTTGGAAATGGTTAAATACGCCCATGGAGGATGAGCCATATAGTGGAATACGGGCCGTAAACCTCCATGGACGACCACTGTTCATCTCAGCAAAGATTTCACAAGTAATTAAATAAAGGGACCAACACTTGTTTTATTTCATTACAACATTACACCACTTCTCTCTAGAATCATCTCTTTACATTTATTTCATAAGTTTTCAAGGACCATAAGCCACCAATAACATTAAGACAAGTGAATCAAGGATAAGGGAATCATCAAGGATCATCCAAGTCAAGAAATGCTAATGGAGAAAAACTAGGGTTTTGCTCAAAGTGGGGTATTATCAACCAAAGCTTGTTCCTACAACTTCTAAGGTAAGATTCATCATTTTTACATGATGTTTAAGGTATTGGAGAATTAAAATACATGGATTGTAGAAAATGTGGTCAACTAGGTCATGAATGGTGAATAGTGACATTTTGTGGAATAGTTGGAATTGAATCATGAATGTTGTTGGGTTGTGATATGAATGCATTATAAATTGTACTAAGATCATGAACTAGACACTTCAGACGAATGGACGAAGTTGGAGGTCATGACCATAAATATGGGAGAATTAGAAGCAAATTGAGAAATCTAGATAATGTGGATGATGTGAATGACTAATGGCCATTGTTATGATATTAATGAAGGTATACACGCTACCATTGGAAGGAAACATGCAAGTGTAGAATAGTCCGACGAAAAGGTATGTAAGGCTAACCCTTCTTTCATAAGGAATGGTTCTTGGCCAAATTTCTAATTCCTCTATATGGGTATGTTGTATTCAAGTGATTGACACTCCGAGCTCATAAGCTCACAACCCTTAACATGTACTACGATTGTACTATGCCCTCATATGACGAGTAAGCCTAAGATATGGATGTAGCAATAATGACGATGATAGTGATGACGATAATAATAATAATGATGCCAAGGTGCCTACGGGCTATTATACTTATATGTGCCTATGAAGGGCTATAATGATACCCCGAGCTTATAACGCCGGGTAGGATATATGTATATGATTATGTATAAAGTATGTATACAATTACGTAACGTGCGCAAACCTCTACAGATGTTACGGATAACCCTGAAGCCTTGGTAGGGCCAGGTAGAAATAACATTGAGCCTTGGTTGGCTAAGTACGTATGAAACACCGAACCTTATGGTCGGGCACGCTATGTATGTATATAAGTGTATGGCTATGCATATAATATGAATATGAATGTGAAAAGACTATGTATACGAATGCGAATAAGAACATGTGTACGAATATGAGCACAAGTATGGTACGAATACTATTATGGAATACGGATGATGACGTAGGTGTACAAATACGTATGAAAAATGGAAAGTCCTACGAAAGGCAGGTAAGTGACGATGATATTATTGTCTTCCCCCTCCTATGCTATCTCATATGTTGTTCGTGATGCTTATTTATTGATGTTGCTCATGCTTTACATACTCAGTACATTCTTCGTACTGACGTCCTTTTGTTTGTGGACGCTGCATCATGCCCGCAGGTGCACAGGGAGACAAACTTGATCCATAGCTGCTTATCCAGAGATTGCATAGCAGAGCTCCATTTCATTCGGAGCCGCAGCTTTTGGGTACTCATTCTTTTGTGTATATAATTATGGGCATAGCGGGGTCATGTCCCGCTAATGTGATATGTCATACTCTTAGAGGCTCGTAGTCATGTGTATGTGGGTAGAGATGTTCGGCCATGTTGGCCTATGTTTGGTATATCTTTTGTTGGCCTCGTCGGCCTTGTACTTATGATGTGGCATAGATGCCTATGATATGTTAAATGATGATGGTCGTCTAATGGGATCAATATGATTAACGATAAGAAAAGCAAGAATTGACTTATGGTTCACCTAGATGTTATGTTATGTACGATGAGGGGGTGCCCGGGTGGGGTAGCACCGGGTTCTCGTCGCGGCGCCCTAGCCGGGTCGTGACAAAAGTGATATCAGAGCAGTTCAGTCCTAGGATGTGTCTATGAGCCGTGTCTAGTAGAGTCTTGGTTATGGGTGTGTTGCGCGCCACACTTATAAACAAGAAGCTGCAGACATTTTAGGAATATATGACCTTCTTTCTTCATAAGAATCGTGCGATAGAGCTATGATGTAAGAAATTCTTGTTCCTAAATCGTGTATTGTGTATTTCAGAAATGCCTAAAAAGGGAAAGGCTACAGCAGCCCAAAAGGGAAAGACGGTGGCAGAAAAGCGTGCTGGAAGAGCACCGCCACCGGTAGTAGAGGAAGATGAGTCCCAGTGTGCGGCTCAATCTCAGTCCTCCCAGACAGTGCCTATTACCGAGGAGCACGTGGGAGCCTCAGCCCCCGCTCCAGCTCCTCCACCGAATGCTTCGGGCCAAGATGTGAGAGAGGCCATTAATTTGTTGACTCAGTTGGTTGCGGCCCAGACTCAGAGGCCAAACGCAGGGCAAGGTGATAGGGCTGTTAGTGCAAGGGCCCGTGACTTCATTGCTTTGAAACCCCCAGAATATTTTGGGTCGAAACCGGAGGAGGATCCCCAGGACATTATTGATGGTATGCTAAGGACGCTCCGGTTGATACATGCTTCAGACACCGAGTCGGTAGAGCTAGCGTCCTAAAGATTGAGAGATATCTCGATCCAGTGGTATACAGTATGGATGGCTTCGCGGCGAGCCAATGCACCTCCGCCGGTATGGCAAGAGTTTGTCGATGCTTTTCTCCGTCATTACATGCCTCCAGAAGTTCGGCGAGCTAGGGCCGATAAATTCTTGAATTTGAGGCAAGGTAACATGAGTGATACAGAGTATAGTCTCCGCTTTAACTCCTTGGCCAGGTATGCTTCGGCCATGGTAGCAGATATGGGCGACCGGGTACACCGATTTGTAAAGGGCCTTGGTCCCCATCTGATGGACAAATGCTTGACAGCGTCCCTTCAGGACAGTATGGATATTGCACGCATTCAGGCATATGCTCAGAACTTAGAGGAAAGCCTACAGCAGCGGAGAAGTGAACGTGAACAAGATAGGGGCCATAGCAAGAGGGTCATATCTTCGGGCCCAATAAGTGAGTCCAGAGGTGGACACAGGCAACAGTTCCCTAGACATTTGGGCTATTCTATGACCAGTGCACCTCCATGGTTTTTAGGCCAGAGCCTTGATAGATCTACTCATCCCGGGCTGAGTCAGAGTTATTCGGGGTCCCAGTTTAGAGGTGATTCAGGCCAGTCAAGGCCACCTATACCACGATGTTCCCAGTGTGGGGAGTCGCATTGGGGTCAATGCTGATTGGGTTCAGATGTTTGCTATTCATGTGGTCGACCAGGCCATATTATGCGTGATTTCCCCTCAGTGCATGGTAGAGGTAGGACCCAGCCATCAGGGTCGGTAGCCAGATCTTCAGCATCTGTACGCCCTACGGGGCCAGGTTCACATGCGCCAGTCGGCCATGGTAGAGGTAGGGGCAGAGCTCCCAGTACTAGCGGTTCTCAGCACCGTATTTATGCTTTGGCTGGACGCCAAGATCTTGAGTCTTCTCCTGACGTGGTCACAGGTATATTATCGGTATTCTCTCATGATGTATATGCTTTGATGATCCGGGCTCCACATTATCATATGTTACTCCATATATTGCGGGTAGATTTATAATTGAGCCGGAGTCTATCAAGCCTTTTGAGGTGTCTACACCCGTGGGTGAATCGGTAATAGCTAGCCGAGTATATAGGAATTGTGTGATTGTGATTTGTGATCGTCGTACCATGATTGATTTGCATGAGCTAGAAAAGGTAGATTTTGACGTTATTATGGGAATGGATTGGTTGGCTTCTTGTTATGCCAATGTTGATTGCCGAATGAAGATGGTTCGTTTCCAGTTTCCGGGAGAACCAGTTTTAGAATGGAAAGGGAATGCGGCATCACCAAAAGGTAGGTTTATTTCCTATCTGAAGGCAAGGAAAATGATCACAAAAGGGTGCATTTATCACCTAGTGCGAGGTCAAGATGTAGAAGTTGAGTTGCCGACTCTTCAGTCAGTTCCGGTAGTGAACGAATTTCTGGATGTGTTCCCGGAAGAGCTTCCAGGCCTTCCTCCCAAGCGAGAGATCGATTTTGCGATTGATGTGTTTCCAGACACTAAACCCATATCTATTCCCCCATATAGAATGGCACCCACGGAATTGAAGGAGTTGAAGGAGCAATTGAGGGACTTGCTTGATAAAGGCTTCATTAGGCCTAGTTAATCCCTGTGGGGAGCACCCGTATTGTTCGTCCGGAAGAAGGATGGCTTCTTGAGAATGTGCATTGATTATCGGCAATTGAATAAAGTGACGATTAAGAACAAGTATCCCCTCCCGAGGATTGATGATTTATTTGATCAATTGCAAGGTGCCAAATGGTTTTCAAAGATTGATTTGAGGTCCGGGTATCACCAAGTAAGAGTTAGGGAGAAAGATATCCCTAAGACAGCTTTCAGAACGAGATATGGCCATTTCGAGTAACTAATGCCCCGACAGTGTTTATGGACCTAATGAACAATGTATTCAGACCTTTTCTACATCTATTTATAATTGTATTCATCGATGACATCTTAGTGTATTCTAGATCCGAGGACGAGCATGCGGATCATTTGCGAATTGTCCTTGGAGTTCTTCGAGCTCGAGAGTTGTTTGCAAAATTCTCCAAGTGTGAGTTTTGGTTGAACTCGGTATCATTTCTGGGCCATATCGTTGCAGCCGATGGTATTCGAGTGGATAGCCAAATGATCAAGGCAGTGAAGACTTGGCCAAGGCCCACGACTCCTACGGAGGTTCGTAGCTTTTTGGGCTTAGCAGGCTATTACAGAAGATTTGTTGAGGGTTTTTCTTCTATTTCTGCGCCACTCACCAAGTTGACTCAGAAGTCAGCTAAGTTTCAATGGATAGATGCTTGCGAGCGTAGTTTCCAAGAGTTGAAAGACCGATTGACTTCAGCCCCAGTCTTGACACTTCCAGAGGGATTGGAAGGATATGTTATTTATTGTGATGCTTCAGGCGTCGGGCTAGGCTGCGTATTGATGCAAAATGGTAAGGCGATTGTGTATGCTTCTAGACAATTACGGAAACATGAACAGAACTATCCAACCCATGATTTAGAATTAGCCGCAGTGGTCCATGCATTAAAGATATGGCGACATTATTTATATGGTGTCCATGTGGATGTTTATACAGATCATAAGAGCCTTCAGTATATCTTCAAGCAGAAAGAGTTGAATTTGCGACAACGACGATGGTTGGAGTTGCTAAAGGATTACGATGTTGATCTCTTGTATCACCCCGGAAAGGCTAACGTTGTGGCTGACGCTCTTAGCCGCAGATCCATGGGAAGTCTAAGGGATGTACGACCAGAAAATAAAGAGATGGCCCGTGAGCTTCAACAGTTAGCGAGCCTAGGAGTCCGAGTAGTGGACTCAGGTAGCAGCGGAGCTACTATTCAGAATTCAGCAGTTTCATCGCTAGTAGCGGAAGTTAAAGAGAGACAATATGAGGATCCCATGCTAATGCAGTACAAAGATACACTCCCTCAGAAGAAGGAGTCATCATTTGATATTTCGGAAGACGGAGTTCTCCGATGTCGAGGCAGGTTATGTGTTCCCGATGTGGTAGGTCTACGTCACCAAATATTGAGGGAAGCTCATTGTTCCCGTTCCTCCGTTCACTCCGGAGCGATGAAAATGTATCATGATCTTAAGTCTATATATTGGTGGAATGGGATGAAGAAATACGTAGCGGAATTTGTAGCTCAATGTCCTAATTTCCAACAAGTGAAGATCGAGCACCAAAAGCTGGGTGGCTTATTGCAAGCTATAGAAATCCCAACTTGGAAGTGGGAAGTGATTAATATGGATTTCATTACAGGGTTACCCCGTTCTCGACGTAAGTATGATTCTATATGGGTGATCGTGGATAGACTCACAAAGTCAGCGCATTTCTTACCGGTCAGAACGACCTATATGGCAGAAGATTATGCCAAGCTTTATCTTAAAGAGATAGTGACACTCCATGGCGTTCCGGTATCTATTATCTCCGATAGAGGGACTCAGTTTACAGCTAAGTTTTGGGAGTCTTTCCAAGAGGGTTTAGGGACCCAAGTGTGCCTTAGCACGGCGTTTCACCCACATACCAATGGGCAGGCCGAACGTACCATTCAGACTCTTGAAGATATGTTGCGAGCATGTATGATGGATTTTGGAGGAAATTGGGATGACCATTTGCCACTCATTGAGTTTGCTTACAATAACAGTTATCATTCTAGCATTGAAATGGCACCGTATGAAACTCTATATGGGCGAAAGTGTAGATCCCTAATTGGGTGGTTTGAAACCGGAGAAGCTAAGTTGATAGGGCCAGACTTGGTCCAGCAAGCAATAGAGAAAGTTAAGCTCATACAAGATCGGTTTCTAGCGGCTCAAAGTCGTCAGAAGTCCTATGCGGATAATCGTCGAAGAGACTTAGAGTTCGAAGTGAAAGATTGGGTATTCTTGAAAATGTCGCCGATGAAGGGCGTAATGAGATTTGGAAAAAAGGGGAAGCTCAGTCCCCGGTATATTGGGCCATACGAAATTGTACGCAAGATAGGAAAAGTGGCCTATAAGTTAAATCTACATCCAGACTTGGAGTCAGTTCATCCAGTATTTCATGTTTCGATGCTTCAGAAATGTGTTGGAGATCCTACTAGGATCGTCCCAGTGAATGATGTGCAAGTGACAGAGAAATTGACTTATGAAGAGATACCCATTGCCATACTAGATCGGCAAGTACGGAGACTTAGAAACAAAGAAGTGGCCTCAGTTAAGGTCTTATGGAGGAACAACAACCGAGAGGAAATGACGTGGGAAGCAGAAGAGAGTATGCGATCCAAATACCCACATCTATTTCAGCCCTTGGAAGAAGTACAAAATGAGACGTCGAGATCATAAGGTATGCATGTTTTCCTTTTATGCTTTGGGGTCGTGTGTGGCCAATTTTTATGTTATTATGTAGTGGCCCTGTGTGGCATCAATATTATGGGCTGTTGTGGCAGGATGGCAGTGCCATAATGTAGGGGAAACTCTGGCGAATCTTTTTTTAGAATCCCCGAAGACTTTAACATTCGAGGACGAATGTTCTTAAGGGGGAGAGAATGTTACACCTCGGAAAATTTTCCGTTGGTACGCAAGTGGATGAACTAGTGATGAATATGAGTGCATGATGTCTATGAGCAAGAAACGACGTTTGATGACCTTAGGAGAGATTTCAAAAGTATCCGATGTGAGACGAGGAAGTTGGCTAAGTTAAGATGAGATACAAGGTGAGCAATGCATGTGCATGGACGGGGGTGATTAAAATGGGAAGTCTAAGAAATATGGGAAGTTGCAGAATTGCAACTGCCCAGTGGTCGTAAATTGCAAAATACGGACCGTAAAGTGCAATACGGTCCGTAAACTAGCAGTCGTAAACTGCCATGCAAGGTTTCAACTTTCTGCCCAGTCAAGAAATGGTAAAATACGACCAGGTGGACGGACCGTAAAGTGATTTACGGCCCGTAAACCACGGTCGTAAACCACCATGAAGGCAGCCCAGCTTCTGGTTCTGGAAATGGTTAAATACGCCCATGGAGGACGAGCCGTATAGTGGAATACGGGCCGTAAACCTCCATGGACGACCACTGTTCATCTCAGCACAGATTTCACAAGTAATTAAATAAAGGGACCAACACTTGTTTTTTTCATTACAACATTACACCACTTCTCTCTAGAATCATCTCTCTACATTTATTTCATAAGTTTTCAAGGACCATAAGCCACCAATAACATTAAGACAAGTGAATCAAGGATAAGGGAATCATCAAGGATCATCCAAGTCAAGAAATGCTAATGGAGAAAAACTAGGGTTTTGCTCAAAGTGGGGTATTATCAACCAAAGCTTGTTCCTACAACTTCTAAGGTAAGATTCATGATTTTTACATGATGTTTAAGGTATTGGAGAATTAAAATACATGGATTGTAGAAAATGTGGTCAACTAGGTCATGAATGGTGAATAGTGACATTTTGTGGAATAGTTGGAATTGAATCATGAATGTTGTTGTGTTGTGATATGAATGCATTATAAATTGTACTAAGATCATGAACTAGACACTTCAGACGAATGGACGAAGTTGGAGGTCATGACCATAAATATGGAAGAATTAGAAGCAAATTGAGAAATCTAGATAATGTGGATGATGTGAATGACTAATGGCCATTGTTATGATATTAATGAAGGTATAGACGCTAGCATTGGAAGGAAACGTGCAAGTGTAGAATAGTCCGACGAAAAGGTATGTAAGGCTAACCCTTCTTTCATAAGGCATGGTTCTTGGCCAAATTTCTAATTCCTCTATATGAGTATGTTGTATTCAAGTGATTGACACTCCGAGCTCATAAGTTCACGACCCTTAACATGTACTACGATTGTACTACGCCATCATATGACGAGTAAGCCTAAGATATGGATCTAGCAATAATGACGATGATAGTGATGACGATAATAATAATAATAATGCCAAGGTTCCTACGGGCTATTATACTTATATGTGCCTATGAAGGGCTATAATGATACCCCGAGCTTATAACGCCGGGTAGGATATATGTATATGATTATGTATAAAGTATGTATACAATTACGTAATGCGCGCACACCTCTGCAGATGGTACGGATAACCCTGAAGCCTTGGTAGGGCCAGGTAGAAATAACATTGAGCCTTGGTTGGCTAAGTACGTATGAAACACCGAACCTTATGGTCGGGCACGCTATGTATGTATATAAGTGTATGGCTATGCATATAATATGAATATGAATGTGAAAAGACTATGTATACGAATGCGAATAAGGACATGTGTACGAATATGAGCACAAGTATGGTACGAGTACTATTATGGAATATGGATGATGACGTAGGTGTACAAATACGTATGAAAAATAGAAAGTCCTACGAAAGGCAGGTAAGCGTTATGACGATGATATTATTGTCTTCCCCCTCCTATGCTATCTCATATGTTGTTCGTGATGCTTATTTATTGATGTTGCTCATGCTTTACATACTCAGTACATTCTTCGTACTGACGTCCTTTTGTTTGTGGACGCTGCGTCATGCCCGCAGGTGCACAGGGAGACAGACTTGATCCATAGCTGCTTATCCAGAGATTGCATAGCAGAGCTCCATATCATTCGGAGCCGCATCTTTTGGGTACTCATTCTTTTGTGTATATAATTATGGGCATAGCGGGGTCCTATCCTGCTAATGTGATATGTCATACTCTTAGAGGCTCGTAGTCATGTGTATGTGGGTAGAGATGTTCGGCTATGTTTGCCCATGTTTTGTATATCTTTTGTTGGCCTCGTCGGCCTTGTACTTATGATGTGGCATAGATGCCTATGACATGTTAAATAATGATGGTCATCTAATGGGATCAATATGATTAACGATAAGAAAAGCACGAATTGACTTATGGTTCACCTAGATATTATGTTATGTACGATGAGGGGGTGCCCGGGTGGGGTAGCACCGGGTGCTCGTCGCGGCCCCCTAGCCGGGTCATGATATTTACATTCCTTCCTCTTTGGTTTATATTATTTCCTTCCATTTTACAATCAATCCCTTATTCTACGCACGAGGAACCCTATTCTTAACTTAGCACCGCTTGTCCTCTAGAATATACTACCTTTATACAATCCATTCTTTGATTCCAAAACATACTTTGTTTATTCTGATCATCTCCTCTCATCCTTATTGTGTTGATCCTTTCGTTATTCATCTTTCTGTAGTCTTGGTCTTTCACATCCGGCTAAAAATATCACCCATACTTTCGATTATACGAATCACAAACTACTACTTTTCCTTATCGCTTTTCTCTGATTTCTTTTTCAAGTTGACTTACCCCTTTTTGCTTGCTATCATTTCTATCATTGAGGAACCTCTATGCTGGACTCTCCCTTAACAAAGTCTTATAAGCTTTCTCATCTGCAGCCCCACCGCTCGCTTGTTGATTTCGCACTTGCGTTCACTCTTTATTCATATAGAACATGTCACATCTTTAGTCGTTTCCTCGCTATACATTGTATTACAATTCTTGTTACGTTATCATTATACCCTGATCATAATCAACTCTTATGGAGCGACACTTCTTGATCTCGTTCGCAATCCCGCTTATGAAATAGAATAAACCTTATGAAGTAAGCATACTTAACCTGTTACTCTTTATGATCAGCCCTATTACACTTACCACATAAGTTATATTATCAAGGTATCTTCATTCGTTATACCCATTTGTACTTCAGACCCCTGTCTCAATCATGTTTTTACTCTATTTTGCTAACAAACTTGTCGTATTTTGCTTGTATTTATCCACCCAATCGATACTTCAGTATCACACTCTATTGGAGTTACCCTTTTCTCTTCTATGTCATGCTTTAGTACTACCAGTCTCCTAAATTCACTCCAGCATTTCTCTTTACCATATGAATGTTGATCTCATAATTGCCGTTACTCATCTCTTGTAGTTGTCAACGATACTCCTAACTTAATCTCGTCCTGCCATTACTTTTCGCACAACATCCCTTCCCGTTGGGACATATTACAAGCTTA
The DNA here is from genome assembly GCF_019175385.1 of Lycium barbarum. Lineage (NCBI taxonomy): Eukaryota > Viridiplantae > Streptophyta > Magnoliopsida > Solanales > Solanaceae > Lycium > Lycium barbarum. The sequence continues at coordinate 64,202,865 of NC_083344.1, read as the reverse complement.
TATCTTATCTCCTTTAGATTCTAGGAAAATTTCGGCAGAGTTTCACTTGTAAGCATAACAATCCCAAACCTGCACATAGCCCAGAAAACACGTCTTATGTCTCAATAGGACATATACCGGGACACACATAACATGCGACTCAGCAACACAAGATCACTTACCATTAAAGGAAATAAATGATAGGGCTTGTCTCATAAGTTATGCCTGCACCCTCGGTCTAGAATTTCAATATATATGTATACATATACATATTATTTATATTCACTCACCGTCAATCAACTTACTCGTAAATCACGATTCTGGCTATCACTAGGTCATTAACAAATATATTTATCTCGAATTGTCGGATTGGCTCAAATTTTTCACCTCGATGCAATCATCACAACGGGAGTGATACATGATAGCATAGGATCCGAATCAATCGATGCACACATATCATAAGAGGATACTAGCAATATACCTGGGAAAATATCGGGGGGAGACTCAAGATCCTGTCGCTCAGCTAACGCATAGATATGATGCTGGGATCCACTTGGACTGGGCATTCCTCTTCGGTCTCTATATGTCACGACCTAACCCCGTAGGCCGTGACTAAGTACCCGAACTAGGTACTTATATACAATCCCGTTAGCTACATGTTCAGTCCACAATAAACACCACATGTAACTTATAACGACCAAACCTTGGTCTCAGAACTGTTGCATAAATATTCATAAAAAGGCAAGCTGACAAGGCTGCTACCACAACATGATAATATCTGCAAGCCGGCGAGGCTGCTACAACGATAGAACACACATACTGATAACGTCTGAACACGACCCACACACATGTCCATAGACCCCTAAGAGTTTTCAACAGTGAAATATGACAGGACAGGGCCCCGCCGTACCCTTAAACAACATATGCATATATTTAGATCAAGAAGGATCTATACCAAAGTCTGGACTCCGGAACAACAAAACTCTCCAAGATAGCAGAAAGGAAGTCTTAAACTGGCGATTCACCAAAATGCGTATCTGTACCTGCGGGCATGAAACGCAGCCCCCCGAATAAAGGGGGTTAGTACGGAATATGTACTGAGCATGTAAAGCATGAAATACAGTAAAAGGATCATAACTGAAACATGGAGTACAGTAAATGTGTACAATATCCAGAATTTCAAAACACTTGCCTTTGTAACATAATCATACTTGTCAATATCATATATCGTATGCATGTTTATATATAACGTACTCGGCCCTTTAATGAGGGACTCGGTGAATAAGATCTTCATATGCCCTCCTGACCGCCATAACATATCATCATATCATTATATCATCATATTGTCATATCGTCATATCATCATATCATCATTTCATCATATCATCATATCATCATATCATCATATACATATATACCGTACCCGACCCTTTAGTGAGGGACTCGGTGAACAATGCATTGAAGTTGTGCACGATAACATACCCGGCCCGGGACTAGGGGAAAGATACATCGAGGTATGCACGAGTATAGTAGTGAGAACCATATGCAATTAAAACGTTTTTAAGGACTCAATAGAATAGTCAATGCGAATCATCGTTCGCAATTTCAATAATAGTCATATCATTTACCTTTCGGATGTCCCTGTGGATTATATCAAAATGGAACTTTAAAATCATGTGTACATATCAATATATATGAAGCAAAACATAAATTATGTGAATCAAGGTCAATAGCTGTTATATCCCGTACTTTCGCATGTTCGGGAAAATTCGAATGATTTTGATTTGCAAGGAATAAGGCCATATGTTGATTTGAATTCACATATGTGTGTGTTGTCCATGAAGAATATTGATGTGGAAACACTGAGGGAGGCCAAGGAAAAAAAATTAGAATTTCGGAAACTAGTTTCGGGAATTACAAAATGAAAATAATAGCCAATTGGGCTCACAAAATAAGAAATAAAACCTTGGCCCAAAATGAGAGGGGATGGCCGGCCATGGTATTGGTCTTGGCCCAAGTCCAAATAATTTGTCATGTGACTAAACATGTGACAAATTATTATAAGAAGGGATAAGCACTTATTGGTATTCAAGAATATTCAAGAAAAAACAAAGCAAGAGAGGGGGAGCAAGAACAAGGGGGGGGGGGGGGGGGGGGGGGTTTAGCCCCTCCAAGAAAGGAAACAAAAATTTCCAAGTCCCTTAGTTGTGATCCAAAAATCATAATTTTCTAGCAATATTACTAACTCAAGGGTGCTCTTCAAGATGGCATAATTTTTAAGGCAAGAAAGTACTTGTGATTGGCAAGGGGAAGTTTGAAGAAGTTGAAGAGAAAAGGTAAGATTTGATTCCCTTTTATATGTTGTAAAGCCTTTGTTTATGTTTTAGTATGTAGGAATGAGTAGAAACTATGGAAATATGGAAGTTTACCAAATGGGTATATATATATATGCATGTGGCCGTGTATATATGTTTGTGTACACCTATAGTGTGTTAAATTTTATGTTGTATTTTAGTTGTGGTTATGGTGGAATTCACATTGGAGATGGAAGTTGAATAAATTTGGTTGAAGTTGAAATATAGGTGGTTGGCCGTGTGGTATGGAGTGGGGTGTTATAGAAATGAATTAAGTTTGTTTAGTATGTTAGTTGTGTTGTTGTAATCCTTGCAATGCAAATGAAGGTTTAATGAATTGAATTGGCATTGAAATTACTTGTATGTGATTATGAGGAATTAGGTGGATTTCATATGGTTTTTGTGTAAGTGTGAAAGTAAGATGCTAGAATGGGAACTAATGTTGTTGTGAGGAATTTGGAAGGAAGACAATGTGATTCGGGAAGTTTTATTGAATTCGTAGAAGTTTTGGATGAAATATGATCTTGGTGGAAAATTGTATATTTTGTATATTTTGTATATTGTGTGAATATTTTGTGGAAACGATATGAAATGCTTCTAAACTATATGGTGACGATCTTGATTAATGATGAACATGAAAATATTGAGCTTAGTTTGGAAGTGTGAAGTCGGAATGAACGTTATTGCATTATCTCGGAAAGTGGAACTAGTTGCCTTATATTGTGCTATATTGTAATGGTTGTTGACTTTGTTGATGCTGTTGGGTCGTTGTCGCTATTATTTGAGCCGAGATGTTTCTCGGGGGTGTTATATTTATAGGGGAGGTGCTGCCGAAATTTCGGTAGACAAAATGAAGATAAGTGCATTCTTAAGTCTTGAAAATTCTAATTGGTAACAATGACCAATTGCAGATTTTGGACGAAACGGGAATCGAGTTTGATCGAGCGTACGAAGTAAGAAAGGTATGTAAGGATCCCCATTCCTTCTTTTGGCATGTATTAAGTATGTTAGGTTGATATTGGAACCCCGGGAGCAATTCTGCTCCTCGAAATTCGAATTAGAAAATGACTACTATTCATTCAATTCCATTGAAGCTTAAGGACCCTATTTTGGCTAGAAAGTAACCAAACGTCTGAAACTTGTGCAAACATAGTCGGATCATTTCGAAACCTTTATGTTTGATTCCATAGACCTCAAATGTCCGTAAATCATGTCCGCCACCTCGACTTGACCCGAGGTGGGCCCGCTAGGTCCGGAACCCTTTTGTTTGCCCTATAAGGTTCACCTTGGCATAACGCCGGTCAAGGGCTTTCGTTTATGAATTTTGACTATCATAAAATAATGTTTTGGTCGCCACAATATCTTAAACTATATTTTGAACCACAACGACCATTTTGGAAATATTTTTGTGAAATGAACCCCGTTGATTAATTACCCGAATTATTTTTACTATTGGGTCAACCTATGATTTTATCAAGCTTACAAAAGTATTTCGACATTCTAACTTACATTTTGAACTATAAACATAATTTTTGAAGAACTTTTGCAAAATAAACCCCGTGATGACCACTTGTTCAGACTAGTTGGATTAACGGGCCGACATATGACTATATTGGGCCCTATAGCTATTCCGATTCGTAAATTGTATCAGTCGTTCATTACTCCGCTCGTGCCCATTATTATGATATTGTTCACCGGTCCTCCGGGCCGGGTTAATGACCGTGCGCACTATTACAATTCGACTGCATGCCCTTCCGTTGACACGAGTATCCGGGCATAGGTGCTCCGCTATAAGTACTCTGCTAGAATTATTTTGAGATAAGTATTCGGATATGAGTAATCTGTTCGAGTAATCCGTTACGAATATTCCGATAGTATGTTCAATCACTTGCACAAGTCTTATAAAATGCTTGGACACGTGAAATGCCTCCAGACGTTCTGTGTTGATACATTCCATCGTGCCTTCCAAAAAGTCATGTATGTGCCGTATGACTACTGTCCGATTCCTTGAACTGCTTATGATATTGTTGATCTCACCTTATGATAATTGTTCCTTCGAGGTGAGATATAGCGATGATGATTATTCAATAATATAATCGGAGGTTACCGACCTTACGTCACTCCGATAGAGTGGTAGCTTTTAATTGGGCTCTCATGCATGCTATATGTATTTATATATGTAACGTTTACATACCGCGCCTTAATGGCCAGACAAGATACTATATATATTTCACCGCACCTTAATGGCCTGACAAGATACTATATATATTTCACTGCGCCTTAATGGCCGGACAAGAACTATATATATATTTCACCGTGCCCTAATGGCCGGACAAGATACTCTATATATTACCATGCCTTAACTGCCGGACAAGATACCCTATATATGTATATATGGAAAAGTCTTTTTTTAAGAAGCTAAGCATGCACGACATCCATCTTAAAAAGGCATTCAGAGGCACAACTTGATCTCTTTTATATTATGTTATCTTCATACTTTCATTATATTGTTCTTCATGCCTTACATACTCAGTACACCGTTCGTACTGACTTCCTTTCTTGTGGACGCTGCGTTCATGCCCGCAGGTAGACAGGTAGAAGGATCTGACCCATAGGAGCTTCATCAGCGGAATCTCAGGAGCGCTCTAATTGCTTCGGAGTTGAAGTCTATTGGTATTAGTCCTTATGGTCACTTGTATTCTACGTAGAGGCTCGCAGACATGTGTGTACAGTTAGCCATTTCATAACCTTATCAGTTCATATTGTTGTGTAATATTATGGCAGCCTTGTCGGCTGGTGACGATAGGCATAATTGTTGACGATTATGTAGAGCGGTACCATTATTTTGTGATATATGAACCCTTACAAATTATTAAATCCATGAGCTATCTTTATGGTCCTCCCAGAAATGATTATGAGATACATGTTTAGAGACGCTAGGTGTGTTAGCTTCGGGTGCCCGTCATGGCCCTCTGGTTGGGTCGTGACAAAAGTGGCATCAGAGTAGTTCGTCCTAGGGTATGTCTACGATCCGTGTCCAGTAGAGTTTTGTTTATGGGTGTGAAGCACGCCACACTAATAAACAGGAGGCTGCGGGGCATTTAGGAATGATTGACTTTTCTTTCTCATCTTAGATCGTGCGATAGAGCTATATTATAAAGATTCCCTATTTCCTAATCGTGTGTTATGATTTCAGCGATGCCTGTGAAGAGGAAAGCTACAGTAGCCCAGAAGGGAAAAACAATAGCCGGAAGGCGGACTGAATGGGAGCCATCGGCAGATATAGAGGAGGGTGAGTTCCGCAATGAGGTTCCATCTTGGACCTCTCCTACTTTACCCATTTCGGAGGAGCAAGGAACGGCCTCAGCTCCAGCTCTAACATCCTTAGTTTCGCCACCGGATGCCATGGGCTATGAGATTAGACAGGCCATCCTTTTGCAGACCTGATTAGTAGCCGCCCAGACTCAGCGGAAAGGTGCGGGCCATGGTAATAGGGGTCAGAGGAAGAGGGTCTAGTCTTCAAGGTTTGACAGTGAGTTCAGAGGTGACCCGAGGCATTCTTTAGGCACTCAGCTTGTTCAAAAACTAGTGCGCCTCCACAGTTTCCTGGACCTAGGTTCGATAGACCCACTCATTCTGGGCCATCTCAGAGTTCCAGAGTTTCCAGTTCCTAGATTAGGATTGGTCCCAGTCAGACGAGACCACCTGTACTAGGATGTACTCAGTGTGGTAAACTGCATTCCGGACCGTGTCGATTGGGGTTAGATGTTTGTTATGCCTGTGCTCAGCCAGGCAATATCAGGCGTGGCTGTCCATGGATAGTGTGTAAAGGTAGAATCCCGCCCATAGGATTAACAATTGGTTTTTCGTCATTTGTACGCCCTCTAGGGAAAAGCTCACAGATACCAGTAGGTCGTGGTAGTGGTCGATGAAGAGTGTTCAGAACGAGTGGCCCTCAACATCATGCCTATGCGCTAGCTAGGTGACAGGATCTTGAGTCTTCACCCGATATTGTTACAGGTATATTGTCAGTATTTTCTTATGATGTGTATGCATTGATTGATCCGGGTTCTACATTGTTATATGTTACTTCTTATATTGCTGGTCAGATTGGCGTGAAACTTGAGTCAACTAAACCTTTCAAAGTGTTTCATTAATGAGACGTCAGTATGATTAGATGAGAGTTGTAACTTCTTCCCGAAGTAAGAAATGGAAGGGGATAAGTATATGTTTAAATATGACCCTTGAGTATAAATATGCTAATGATCTAATAGTACAAAGGGGTAGAAGAGATAAAAAATGATGTACGTTACTAAGCCAGATATCAACGAGGGCTTTTTTATCATATAAAATGTATTGACAGGGATGTTGTACGGAGGTACGAGTATAAGGAGATATGAATATAAGAAAAGGTAGGACTAAGGTATATTCTTTTTCAAAAGCTCTCTTGTCACAAGATTATTTAGTTGGTAATACAAGGATGAATAGCTAATGTAGGATGTGGATGATGCTTTGAAGGAATTGGTTATATGATGGTAGATAAATGAGTTTGAAGCCGCGAGTTGATCTGCGATGTGTTCTCCATTAGTAAGATGAAATTGTAATTTAAAGGAGGCTTGTCTAAAGACCGAGTGCTTATGTAGTGAAGAAAAGGAGGAATATTAACAATTAGGGCAGATTTTGAGAATAAAATTTGTGCTAGATACCACCACAGTAATGAAATAGGGAAAGCGAATAATAAGAGAAAGGTGACCTTGAAAGAACAGTAAAGAAACTATGAAGATCCTTTTGATGAAAGCTTAGGCCCATCTAGCATCAGTACGTCTATGAGAATATGCGACTCGTTACAAATATGTGCAACCCAGTAGATAAAATTAGACGGCGAATAGTCATGACTAAGATTAGTTACGGATTTGCTGAGAACATGTACTTGCAAGGAAAAGGAGAACTAATGGGATGTTAAGTATAGAATAGTTGGCTAATACCCTAAGGGGGGAAGATGAGACAAATAAGTATTGGATCATGAGTGTGCTTTGTTAGAAGTTGGAAAGGTAGCACAAAAAGGTAATCAGAAACCACCACAAAAGGGATAAGGTTAGGAGATAAAATTCCAAGGAGAGTCTTACCAGAAATTCCAAGAAAAAGATGCTACGAAAGGTCCAGTAATGAAGAAACAAAAAAGGATTGGGTATGACAACATGGGTGCAAAATCTTATAAATGATACAAGAATCATAGGTACAGACGATCCAGGAGGTAAAGGAAATTAAAGTCACATTGCAAGTAAGGTGGAACCAGATAGACTTACATGAGAAATTAAAGGCTAATAGTGGAAATGGAAAAGGATAACGATGAGTAACTTCGTGTAAAATGGTTTGGTTGTATTAAGAAGAATTACAGAACAAAAGGAGCTATGCTAATGAAAGGATGAGTCGTGGGAATGGATGGTGTGGAAAATCAACTTTTAATGGTATCGTATAGACAAAAATTAGAATTGGGAATCCAGAGCAAGGAGAATTTCAAGGATATTAAGAAGATAGTTGTGGAGAAAGACTAGGATTAAAGGAGCATGGTATAGTCGGACACTTCGTAAAGAGCGTAATGAATTTTGATGTCCCTATTAATTCATTAGCCTAGAGGATTACTAGTCATGAAAGGTAGAAGTGAAAAGACAATAAAGGAGGCATTTGAATTGTATCTGATATGTATAAGCATTTGATTTGATACCAAAACTCAACTAGAAAATAAAAAGAAAAATAAGTTAAACCATGCGATGAAAGGAACTCCGACATTATATCGAACAAAGGAGTTGAAGGGCCACTAAAGTCAGCCAGATGACTACTAAAGACGGTTAATACTTGAAGGTTATTGGTATATGAGAATATCCTTTAAAAGGGGGGGGGGGGGGGGAGAGAGAACAAATTTAGTTCTAAGTTGAGCTACAATATTCTTAAGTTCAAAAGAGGGAAATGTACTGCCTTGAAGGAGCCAAAAATTCGAGATGAACCAATATATCAAGAATGCGTTAAAAAAAAGTGATAATGGACTAAATACAAGTATATTATGAGATAAATGTGAAAAAGGAGGCATGACAAGATGATGAAGGTTTAGAGAATCAAAGAGAATAAGTTTTGTCAACGCGATACGTTGTATTCCGGATATGGTTCGAATCACTCGCGCCGAAGAAATTTTAGGTACATTTAGATATGAAGTAAAGTACTCCAAGGGGTAGCAGAAGGCTAATGATCCCATAGTATAAGAGCATGGATATCAGGAACTAAAGGAGGGTAACCATTTAAAGAAATTAGTGATAGCATCGTAAGCTCGCAAGCTACAACAGTCGAGGACGAATGTTTCTAAGGGGGGAAGGATGTTACACCTCGCACTTTCAGAGAATGAGCATGCCACATACTTCACCACATTAATGGAGCATCGGAGATGTCCCATGAAGTGTTGGAAGGTACAAGCCATGTAAAAATACGTAACAATGAAGTAAAGGATGAATTACGATCTCATAAGTCGTAACCGGAAAGGACAACCTTGAAACCAAAGGACATGACCACTATTATGTACAATAAATGATAAATATCATGTATGGAGAGTTTCAGATGATTCCGGGATCAAGCAAATCGAAGAAAAAAAGTTTGTCAAAAATTTGGAAAAAAAGTTGGCAGAATTCTGGACAGAAATTTGGGTCAACTTTGGAGGGGTATATCTCTAGGTATATTAGGAGTTTTAAGGTGTTTAAAAAGCCTAAAATTAATTTTGTCAAGTCTAGTTTCCAACGCAACAGACCGTTTGTCAAAACGACATCGGAGTAGGGAGTTAAGGCCATTTTAGGATAAGTCATCCAAGCTGTCAAATGGCTTCGGCGAGTCCCACATGGGAAAGTTGGTGACCGACTTTCAAGGGGTATAAAAACCCCCCATCAACCCCATATTTTCAGCATTTTACAGTCTTATGAGTCCTAGAAACTTCCTAACACATCCCCCAAACATTTATAGCCCATTAAATCAAGAATTTAACAAGATTACACCAAACTAGTCCATGAAAAGTGATTGTTCTTGCTTCTGCTTGATGTTGTGGTGCGTTTGGTCTGGAATAAAGTTGGTGTGGCTAAATTTCTTCAAGTATAAGGTATTTTATTCATCCCAACTTTTATGTTGAGTTGATTTGAAGGTTTAGCAAGTCTTAAAAGTGAAAATAGTTATGGAGGAAAGGTCATAAAGTGTTGTGTTGTAGTTGTTGAGTTTATAGACTGTTTTGAGCGTGTTGTGGCCGTGTGGCTGGGCTGATTTCCATGTATATCGATGGTATCTAATGTTGTTGGTGTGTGGATGAGATTATACTCCTTGATTGGGAAGAAAGGAAGTGTATATTATTATTGTATGTTGATAAACATCGTGTGGGATGTTTTATGGAATATTTTGGTATTGATGATGATGTTGTTGATATTAGTATTGTTATTATTGTTGTTTTATTGGTATTGTGACTTCGGGCTAGGGATATAAACAGGGGAGATTCTGCCCGAATTTCGGGAGATTCTAAAGGAATTAATTTGAGGGCTTAAAACAAGCATATGATGATAAGCCTAACAATAATATGAATTCTCTTGAATGTAGATTTACAAGCTTGGGAGGACAAGCGTTAAGTAGTTAATGTTAAGGCGATCGCAATGGTATGTTAAGGCTAGTCCCTTTCTTTCAAAAGGCATGATTCCTATGTTATGATTCCATATATGTTTCCATAACCTTCTTACTTCGAAAAGTTAGAAGTTCATGATTCTTAAAAGCTTCTTATGATACTAAAGATGAGATGTTTTCTTTGATGAACATGATGATGATGATTCCATTTCTAGAAATTCCAAAGCTTATGGTTTTAATGCTATTATGAGATTATTGAGCTTATTTCATGATTTCCTTGATTTTATTCATTATTATTGATATCACGTTAGGATAATTGTTCCTTTGAGGTGAGATATAGCGATGATGGTTATTCCGTAATATAATCGGAGGTTACCGACCTTACGTCACTCCGATAGAGTGGTAGCTTTTAATTGGGCTCTCATGCATGTTATATGTATTTATATATGTAACGTTTACATACCGCTCCTTAATGGTCGGACAAGATACTATATATATTTCACCGCACCTTAATGGCCGGACAAGATACTATATATATTTCATCGTGCCCTAACAGCCGGACAAGATACTATCTATATTACCGCGCCTTAACAGCCGAACAAGATACTATATATATTACCACGCCTTAATGGCTGGAAAAGATACCCTATATATGTATATATGGAAAAGTTTTTTTTATGAAGCTAAGCATGCACGACATCCGTCTTAAAACGACATTCAGAGGCACAACTTGATCTCTTTTATATTACGTTATCTTCATACTTTCATTATGCTGTTATTCATGCCTTACATACTCAGTACACCATTCGTACTAACGTCCTTTCATATGGACGCTATGTTAATGCCCGCAAGTAGACATGTAAACGGATCTGACCCATAGGAGCTTCGTCAGCAGAATCTCAGGAGCGCTCCAATTGCTTCGAAGCTAAAGTCTATTGGTATTAGTCCTTATGGTCACCTGTATTCTATGTAGAGGCTCGTAGACATGTGTGTACAGTTAAACGTTTCAGAACCTTATCAGTTCATATTGTTTTGTAATATTATGGTAGCCTTGTCGGCTCGTGACGATAGGCATAGTTGTTGACGATTATGTAGAGCTGTGCTGTTATTTTGTGATATATGAACCTGTTACGACCCGACTAGGGGCCGTGACGGGTACCCGGGGCTAACCACTGAGCACCACTCATCCTGTTACTCATCATCATCATTATGCACTTCTTTACTACTCATATGCTCATAATCATAGGAAAAAACATTTTTCATTTGGGAGCATAATTACCTTATATATATAAGCCTTCCGGCTATCAAAATAATATATACATACGAGGAGAACCCGTGAGACCATACTACCCACACATACGTATCTACAAGCCTTTACTAGAGTACTAGACATATGGATGGGACAAGACCCCATCGTGCCCAAAATACATACTTACATATATATATATATATATACACACACACAAAAGGATAAACCAAATAGCACCTCCGGAGTAATGGAGTGCTCCTGTAAATCGGCTAATAACTTCTACGTGTCTGGATCACCTCCCTATCTACCTATGGGCATGAACACAGCGTCCAAAGAAAACGGACGTCAGTACGAACATTGTACTGAGTATGTAAGACATGAATGAAATGAACATAATAGAAGTATCATAAGACATAGGATGAAGATATAACCTGCGTGAGTTTTATAGGTGAATACATTTCATACATATATCGTATATTTATATAATCATAGTACATGTATCATCGTAGCGCATATATCATCGCATCATCATCATCATTGTTAACCCGCGTCCGGGTAATCATCAAATGCTGCCCACTAGCGATGATCATGCTCGACCCTCTAGGCTCGGTGTAAACATAGCAGCCCGCCTTAGCGGTGACATGCCCGGCCATCTTGGTGCGGTGGAATCGTATGCAGCCCGCCTTCGCGGTGACATGCCCGGCCAACTAGGCGCGGTGGAATCGTATCGTCATATAATTAATCATAAATTTAATATTTTCATACATTACATAGCCATAACATAAACTTACATTATTGAACATCTTATAGACATATCATGACTTAACATCATCATACATTTATCATCAAAACATACATTAGAATTTGAAGGCAACTATGGCTATGTCAGGGTGACATAAGGTCGTGAACCCCCGATCATATTACGGAGTAATCATCAACATCATATCTCACCTTGAAAGAACTAACATTTTAAGGTGAGCGTACACAAGGAAAAGCATCAATGGAACGATACTTAGAATCATTAGCTTCATGGACATCTTACTTCACTCTAGGACTCATTATACTTAACTCATCATCATCATTGTCTTGCTCGTCGTATCTCTTTTCTCTATCTCATACATATATAGCTCATTACAGTCATGGACTCATAGTTCCTTTATTTAGGGAGATCATGGAAAATTTAAAAGATTCATGTCATATGAGTCATGCCATGGAAAGAAGGGACTAGCCTTACATACCTGTTTGCTTTGCTACTCTATCGCTTGATCGTTCTCCTCCAACGCTCACATCTCTACCTTCAAAGGAATTCGCTTCAACATTAGCTACTTAATTATATAAACGTGCTTACTAATTCTAGAGAAAATTGGGCAGCATTTCCTTCGTGTATACAAGTTTCCTCGTTTTACATATCAACTCCCAACATCTATCAAAACATTCACAATATTATACCCAAAAGTCATCATTCATCTACATTATCCGCAGTTCACAATTTCACTTCAATTCCTTCATAATTGTGGTTATAGTTCACTATCGCGTTTTTTCAAATATAATACTTACCCCATGTTCTAAATGTCATTTATAGCACAACCATATCACAACACATCAAGAATCATGACTCAATTCAAGTTATCACTCAAAATGACACTATTCTCACTTTCATGACCCATTTTCTATATTCTTTTACAATCCAAGTGTTTCAACTTTCTAATACCTTAAACAACATGGAAATACCGTAAATCTTACCTTAGATGGTGTAGGAATGACCCTTGGGTGGAAACTTCTCACTTGAGCAAAACCCTAGTTTCACCTTCACTTGGATTTCTTGGTTTGGATGAACTTTAATGTGCTTCTTACACTTGATTCACTTAGATTGATGTAGTTGATCACTAATATTGCTTGAATTCTTGTGGCAGAAATGTTCTAGAGAGTTCTAGAGAGAAGGGGAGTGAAAAGGGAAAATGAAATACAATGAACTTGGTCCCTTATTAAATACACAAATTCCGACCCGTCACGAACATACGGACCAACATACGGTCCGTATGTCTGGCCGTATGTTTGGTCCAGTAAAGGTTTCCCATCTTGGCTAAATATACGGCCTAACATACGGCCAGTATAATTTATACGGCCAGTATGTTGGGCCGTATAATGCCCAGGTGTTCCGATTTCGTTCTCGTTGACTCGTTTGATCTCCAATCCTTATGGAACCTTCTTAACACTTGTTTATCACTTCACTAACAATCTAAGGGACGTTATAACTCTTCTCCAAAGCATCATAAAATCATCATTAACTCGTTACTCATAAATCCTTTCCAATACATAACGTATGCCTTGCCTTCCTTAACAACTTTCGTCTCCTACTTCACAAGTCTTTGAAATCTCATTTAGAATCATCAAATGTTATTTCTTACTTATCAAAACATCGCATATGTCATACTCTTCATCAGTCTCTTCACTATGCATGAACAGAAAATTTTCCGAGGTGTAACATTCTCCCCCTCTTGGGAACATTCGTCCTCGAATGTTAAGCACTCGCGAATTCTTTGAAAATTTTGCCAGAGTTTCCCCTATAATATGGCATTACCATCCTATCACAACATCCCACAATAATATTTCCTCACAGTCCCACAACACAATAGCAATATAAATTGGCCACACACGACCCATATGCATAGAAAGAAATCATACATACCTCAAAATCTTGATGTTTCGTCTTGAATGTCTTCCGGGGCTGAAATATGTGCGGACACTTGGATTTCATATTTTCTTCCGCTCCCCGAGTCATTCTTCTCGGTTGTCCCATAGGGATGCCCACAATAGTAGTAGGTCTAGTTATCCATACCATCCATATAATGTCACTTGCCCTTCTTCTTCGGTGCTCAAAGTTCACTTGTAACATCATCTTTGTTTTCCAGGGCCTAAGTCTCATGCTCTTTTACTCTTGTGTTGCACTCAACATTGATTTTAAAACCAATCATAATCGTATTGTATTTGTCGTTGATGATAGCTTCACTCTATCGCTTTATCGTCGCACGGTAAACTCATAACTCATGATCATTTTTTTCTTTTCAACACTCTACTTGATATACTTTACTCGTTCTAACTTGGTATAGGATATTCGTAGGAGATGCATCTTCTCTTAATCATAACACGCCTACTTCTTAAGTGCGCGTACTTTGCGGTGCATTTCCTTCTCTTCCTATTCCCACTCTTATTCCTTTACTGTTACACCTCGGAAAATTTTCCGTTGGTACGCAAGTGGATGAACTAGTAATGAATATGAGTGCATGATGTCTATGAGCAAGAATTAACGTTTGATGACCTTAGGCGAGATTTCGAAAGTATCCGATGTGAGACGAGGAAGTTGGCTAAGTTAAGATGAGATACAAGGTGAGAAATGCATGTGCATGGACGGGGGTGATTAAAATGAGAAGTCTAAGAAATATGGGAAGTTGCAGAATTGCAACTGCCCAGTGGTCGTAAATTGCCAAATACGGACCGTAAAGTGCAATACGGTCCGTAAACTAGCAGTCGTAAACTTCCATGCAAGGTTTCAACTTTCTGCCCAGTCAAGAAATGGTAAAATACGACCAGGTGGACGGACCGTAAAGTGATTTACGGCCCGTAAACCATGGTCGTAAACCACCATGAGGGCAGCCCAGCTTCTGGTTTTGGAAATGGTTAAATACGCCCATGGAGGATGAGCCATATAGTGGAATACGGGCCGTAAACCTCCATGGACGACCACTGTTCATCTCAGCAAAGATTTCACAAGTAATTAAATAAAGGGACCAACACTTGTTTTATTTCATTACAACATTACACCACTTCTCTCTAGAATCATCTCTTTACATTTATTTCATAAGTTTTCAAGGACCATAAGCCACCAATAACATTAAGACAAGTGAATCAAGGATAAGGGAATCATCAAGGATCATCCAAGTCAAGAAATGCTAATGGAGAAAAACTAGGGTTTTGCTCAAAGTGGGGTATTATCAACCAAAGCTTGTTCCTACAACTTCTAAGGTAAGATTCATCATTTTTACATGATGTTTAAGGTATTGGAGAATTAAAATACATGGATTGTAGAAAATGTGGTCAACTAGGTCATGAATGGTGAATAGTGACATTTTGTGGAATAGTTGGAATTGAATCATGAATGTTGTTGGGTTGTGATATGAATGCATTATAAATTGTACTAAGATCATGAACTAGACACTTCAGACGAATGGACGAAGTTGGAGGTCATGACCATAAATATGGGAGAATTAGAAGCAAATTGAGAAATCTAGATAATGTGGATGATGTGAATGACTAATGGCCATTGTTATGATATTAATGAAGGTATAGACGCTACCATTGGAAGGAAACATGCAAGTGTAGAATAGTCCGACGAAAAGGTATGTAAGGCTAACCCTTCTTTCATAAGGAATGGTTCTTGGCCAAATTTCTAATTCCTCTATATGGGTATGTTGTATTCAAGTGATTGACACTCCGAGCTCATAAGCTCACAACCCTTAACATGTACTACGATTGTACTATGCCCTCATATGACGAGTAAGCCTAAGATATGGATGTAGCAATAATGACGATGATAGTGATGACGATAATAATAATAATGATGCCAAGGTGCCTACGGGCTATTATACTTATATGTGCCTATGAAGGGCTATAATGATACCCCGAGCTTATAACGCCGGGTAGGATATATGTATATGATTATGTATAAAGTATGTATACAATTACGTAACGTGCGCAAACCTCTACAGATGTTACGGATAACCCTGAAGCCTTGGTAGGGCCAGGTAGAAATAACATTGAGCCTTGGTTGGCTAAGTACGTATGAAACACCGAACCTTATGGTCGGGCACGCTATGTATGTATATAAGTGTATGGCTATGCATATAATATGAATATGAATGTGAAAAGACTATGTATACGAATGCGAATAAGAACATGTGTACGAATATGAGCACAAGTATGGTACGAATACTATTATGGAATACGGATGATGACGTAGGTGTACAAATACGTATGAAAAATGGAAAGTCCTACGAAAGGCAGGTAAGTGACGATGATATTATTGTCTTCCCCCTCCTATGCTATCTCATATGTTGTTCGTGATGCTTATTTATTGATGTTGCTCATGCTTTACATACTCAGTACATTCTTCGTACTGACGTCCTTTTGTTTGTGGACGCTGCATCATGCCCGCAGGTGCACAGGGAGACAAACTTGATCCATAGCTGCTTATCCAGAGATTGCATAGCAGAGCTCCATTTCATTCGGAGCCGCAGCTTTTGGGTACTCATTCTTTTGTGTATATAATTATGGGCATAGCGGGGTCATGTCCCGCTAATGTGATATGTCATACTCTTAGAGGCTCGTAGTCATGTGTATGTGGGTAGAGATGTTCGGCCATGTTGGCCTATGTTTGGTATATCTTTTGTTGGCCTCGTCGGCCTTGTACTTATGATGTGGCATAGATGCCTATGATATGTTAAATGATGATGGTCGTCTAATGGGATCAATATGATTAACGATAAGAAAAGCAAGAATTGACTTATGGTTCACCTAGATGTTATGTTATGTACGATGAGGGGGTGCCCGGGTGGGGTAGCACCGGGTTCTCGTCGCGGCGCCCTAGCCGGGTCGTGACAAAAGTGATATCAGAGCAGTTCAGTCCTAGGATGTGTCTATGAGCCGTGTCTAGTAGAGTCTTGGTTATGGGTGTGTTGCGCGCCACACTTATAAACAAGAAGCTGCAGACATTTTAGGAATATATGACCTTCTTTCTTCATAAGAATCGTGCGATAGAGCTATGATGTAAGAAATTCTTGTTCCTAAATCGTGTATTGTGTATTTCAGAAATGCCTAAAAAGGGAAAGGCTACAGCAGCCCAAAAGGGAAAGACGGTGGCAGAAAAGCGTGCTGGAAGAGCACCGCCACCGGTAGTAGAGGAAGATGAGTCCCAGTGTGCGGCTCAATCTCAGTCCTCCCAGACAGTGCCTATTACCGAGGAGCACGTGGGAGCCTCAGCCCCCGCTCCAGCTCCTCCACCGAATGCTTCGGGCCAAGATGTGAGAGAGGCCATTAATTTGTTGACTCAGTTGGTTGCGGCCCAGACTCAGAGGCCAAACGCAGGGCAAGGTGATAGGGCTGTTAGTGCAAGGGCCCGTGACTTCATTGCTTTGAAACCCCCAGAATATTTTGGGTCGAAACCGGAGGAGGATCCCCAGGACATTATTGATGGTATGCTAAGGACGCTCCGGTTGATACATGCTTCAGACACCGAGTCGGTAGAGCTAGCGTCCTAAAGATTGAGAGATATCTCGATCCAGTGGTATACAGTATGGATGGCTTCGCGGCGAGCCAATGCACCTCCGCCGGTATGGCAAGAGTTTGTCGATGCTTTTCTCCGTCATTACATGCCTCCAGAAGTTCGGCGAGCTAGGGCCGATAAATTCTTGAATTTGAGGCAAGGTAACATGAGTGATATAGAGTATAGTCTCCGCTTTAACTCCTTGGCCAGGTATGCTTCGGCCATGGTAGCAGATATGGGCGACCGGGTACACCGATTTGTAAAGGGCCTTGGTCCCCATCTGATGGACAAATGCTTGACAGCGTCCCTTCAGGACAGTATGGATATTGCACGCATTCAGGCATATGCTCAGAACTTAGAGGAAAGCCTACAGCAGCGGAGAAGTGAACGTGAACAAGATAGGGGCCATAGCAAGAGGGTCATATCTTCGGGCCCAATAAGTGAGTCCAGAGGTGGACACAGGCAACAGTTCCCTAGACATTTGGGCTATTCTATGACCAGTGCACCTCCACGGTTTTTAGGCCAGAGCCTTGATAGATCTACTCATCCCGGGCTGAGTCAGAGTTATTCGGGGTCCCAGTTTAGAGGTGATTCAGGCCAGTCAAGGCCACCTATACCACGATGTTCCCAGTGTGGGGAGTCGCATTGGGGTCAATGCTGATTGGGTTCAGATGTTTGCTATTCATGTGGTCGACCAGGCCATATTATGCGTGATTTCCCCTCAGTGCATGGTAGAGGTAGGACCCAGCCATCAGGGTCGGTAGCCAGATCTTCAGCATCTGTACGCCCTACGGGGCCAGGTTCACATGCGCCAGTCGGCCATGGTAGAGGTAGGGGCAGAGCTCCCAGTACTAGCGGTTCTCAGCACCGTATTTATGCTTTGGCTGGACGCCAAGATCTTGAGTCTTCTCCTGACGTGGTCACAGGTATATTATCGGTATTCTCTCATGATGTATATGCTTTGATGATCCGGGCTCCACATTATCATATGTTACTCCATATATTGCGGGTAGATTTATAATTGAGCCGGAGTCTATCAAGCCTTTTGAGGTGTCTACACCCGTGGGTGAATCGGTAATAGCTAGCCGAGTATATAGGAATTGTGTGATTGTGATTTGTGATCGTCGTACCATGATTGATTTGCATGAGCTAGAAAAGGTAGATTTTGACGTTATTATGGGAATGGATTGGTTGGCTTCTTGTTATGCCAATGTTGATTGCCGAATGAAGATGGTTCGTTTCCAGTTTCCGGGAGAACCAGTTTTAGAATGGAAAGGGAATGCGGCATCACCAAAAGGTAGGTTTATTTCCTATCTGAAGGCAAGGAAAATGATCACAAAAGGGTGCATTTATCACCTAGTGCGAGGTCAAGATGTAGAAGTTGAGTTGCCGACTCTTCAGTCAGTTCCGGTAGTGAACGAATTTCTGGATGTGTTCCCGGAAGAGCTTCCAGGCCTTCCTCCCAAGCGAGAGATCGATTTTGCGATTGATGTGTTTCCAGACACTAAACCCATATCTATTCCCCCATATAGAATGGCACCCACGGAATTGAAGGAGTTGAAGGAGCAATTGAGGGACTTGCTTGATAAAGGCTTCATTAGGCCTAGTTAATCCCTGTGGGGAGCACCCGTATTGTTCGTCTGGAAGAAGGATGGCTTCTTGAGAATGTGCATTGATTATCGGCAATTGAATAAAGTGACGATTAAGAACAAGTATCCCCTCCCGAGGATTGATGATTTATTTGATCAATTGCAAGGTGCCAAATGGTTTTCAAAGATTGATTTGAGGTCCGGGTATCACCAAGTAAGAGTTAGGGAGAAAGATATCCCTAAGACAGCTTTCAGAACGAGATATGGCCATTTCGAGTAACTAATGCCCCGACAGTGTTTATGGACCTAATGAACAATGTATTCAGACCTTTTCTACATCTATTTATAATTGTATTCATCGATGACATCTTAGTGTATTCTAGATCCGAGGACGAGCATGCGGATCATTTGCGAATTGTCCTTGGAGTTCTTCGAGCTCGAGAGTTGTTTGCAAAATTCTCCAAGTGTGAGTTTTGGTTGAACTCGGTATCATTTCTGGGCCATATCGTTGCAGCCGATGGTATTCGAGTGGATAGCCAAATGATCAAGGCAGTGAAGACTTGGCCAAGGCCCACGACTCCTACGGAGGTTCGTAGCTTTTTGGGCTTAGCAGGCTATTACAGAAGATTTGTTGAGGGTTTTTCTTCTATTTCTGCGCCACTCACCAAGTTGACTCAGAAGTCAGCTAAGTTTCAATGGATAGATGCTTGCGAGCGTAGTTTCCAAGAGTTGAAAGACCGATTGACTTCAGCCCCAGTCTTGACACTTCCAGAGGGATTGGAAGGATATGTTATTTATTGTGATGCTTCAGGCGTCGGGCTAGGCTGCGTATTGATGCAAAATGGTAAGGCGATTGTGTATGCTTCTAGACAATTACGGAAACATGAACAGAACTATCCAACCCATGATTTAGAATTAGCCGCAGTGGTCCATGCATTAAAGATATGGCGACATTATTTATATGGTGTCCATGTGGATGTTTATACAGATCATAAGAGCCTTCAGTATATCTTCAAGCAGAAAGAGTTGAATTTGCGACAACGACGATGGTTGGAGTTGCTAAAGGATTACGATGTTGATCTCTTGTATCACCCCGGAAAGGCTAACGTTGTGGCTGACGCTCTTAGCCGCAGATCCATGGGAAGTCTAAGGGATGTACGACCAGAAAATAAAGAGATGGCCCGTGAGCTTCAACAGTTAGCGAGCCTAGGAGTCCGAGTAGTGGACTCAGGTAGCAGCGGAGCTACTATTCAGAATTCAGCAGTTTCATCGCTAGTAGCGGAAGTTAAAGAGAGACAATATGAGGATCCCATGCTAATGCAGTACAAAGATACACTCCCTCAGAAGAAGGAGTCATCATTTGATATTTCGGAAGACGGAGTTCTCCGATGTCGAGGCAGGTTATGTGTTCCCGATGTGGTAGGTCTACGTCACCAAATATTGAGGGAAGCTCATTGTTCCCGTTCCTCCGTTCACTCCGGAGCGATGAAAATGTATCATGATCTTAAGTCTATATATTGGTGGAATGGGATGAAGAAATACGTAGCGGAATTTGTAGCTCAATGTCCTAATTTCCAACAAGTGAAGATCGAGCACCAAAAGCTGGGTGGCTTATTGCAAGCTATAGAAATCCCAACTTGGAAGTGGGAAGTGATTAATATGGATTTCATTACAGGGTTACCCCGTTCTCGACGTAAGTATGATTCTATATGGGTGATCGTGGATAGACTCACAAAGTCAGCGCATTTCTTACCGGTCAGAACGACCTATATGGCAGAAGATTATGCCAAGCTTTATCTTAAAGAGATAGTGACACTCCATGGCGTTCCGGTATCTATTATCTCCGATAGAGGGACTCAGTTTACAGCTAAGTTTTGGGAGTCTTTCCAAGAGGGTTTAGGGACCCAAGTGTGCCTTAGCACGGCGTTTCACCCACATACCAATGGGCAGGCCGAACGTACCATTCAGACTCTTGAAGATATGTTGCGAGCATGTATGATGGATTTTGGAGGAAATTGGGATGACCATTTGCCACTCATTGAGTTTGCTTACAATAACAGTTATCATTCTAGCATTGAAATGGCACCGTATGAAACTCTATATGGGCGAAAGTGTAGATCCCTAATTGGGTGGTTTGAAACCGGAGAAGCTAAGTTGATAGGGCCAGACTTGGTCCAGCAAGCAATAGAGAAAGTTAAGCTCATACAAGATCGGTTTCTAGCGGCTCAAAGTCGTCAGAAGTCCTATGCGGATAATCGTCGAAGAGACTTAGAGTTCGAAGTGAAAGATTGGGTATTCTTGAAAATGTCGCCGATGAAGGGCGTAATGAGATTTGGAAAAAAGGGGAAGCTCAGTCCCCGGTATATTGGGCCATACGAAATTGTACGCAAGATAGGAAAAGTGGCCTATAAGTTAAATCTACATCCAGACTTGGAGTCAGTTCATCCAGTATTTCATGTTTCGATGCTTCAGAAATGTGTTGGAGATCCTACTAGGATCGTCCCAGTGAATGATGTGCAAGTGACAGAGAAATTGACTTATGAAGAGATACCCATTGCCATACTAGATCGGCAAGTACGGAGACTTAGAAACAAAGAAGTGGCCTCAGTTAAGGTCTTATGGAGGAACAACAACCGAGAGGAAATGACGTGGGAAGCAGAAGAGAGTATGCGATCCAAATACCCACATCTATTTCAGCCCTTGGAAGAAGTACAAAATGAGACGTCGAGATCATAAGGTATGCATGTTTTCCTTTTATGCTTTGGGGTCGTGTGTGGCCAATTTTTATGTTATTATGTAGTGGCCCTGTGTGGCATCAATATTATGGGCTGTTGTGGCAGGATGGCAGTGCCATAATGTAGGGGAAACTCTGGCGAATCTTTTTTTAGAATCCCCGAAGACTTTAACATTCGAGGACGAATGTTCTTAAGGGGGAGAGAATGTTACACCTCGGAAAATTTTCCGTTGGTACGCAAGTGGATGAACTAGTGATGAATATGAGTGCATGATGTCTATGAGCAAGAAACGACGTTTGATGACCTTAGGAGAGATTTCAAAAGTATCCGATGTGAGACGAGGAAGTTGGCTAAGTTAAGATGAGATACAAGGTGAGCAATGCATGTGCATGGACGGGGGTGATTAAAATGGGAAGTCTAAGAAATATGGGAAGTTGCAGAATTGCAACTGCCCAGTGGTCGTAAATTGCAAAATACGGACCGTAAAGTGCAATACGGTCCGTAAACTAGCAGTCGTAAACTGCCATGCAAGGTTTCAACTTTCTGCCCAGTCAAGAAATGGTAAAATACGACCAGGTGGACGGACCGTAAAGTGATTTATGGCCCGTAAACCACGGTCGTAAACCACCATGAAGGCAGCCCAGCTTCTGGTTCTGGAAATGGTTAAATACGCCCATGGAGGACGAGCCGTATAGTGGAATACGGGCCGTAAACCTCCATGGACGACCACTGTTCATCTCAGCACAGATTTCACAAGTAATTAAATAAAGGGACCAACACTTGTTTTTTTCATTACAACATTACACCACTTCTCTCTAGAATCATCTCTCTACATTTATTTCATAAGTTTTCAAGGACCATAAGCCACCAATAACATTAAGACAAGTGAATCAAGGATAAGGGAATCATCAAGGATCATCCAAGTCAAGAAATGCTAATGGAGAAAAACTAGGGTTTTGCTCAAAGTGGGGTATTATCAACCAAAGCTTGTTCCTACAACTTCTAAGGTAAGATTCATGATTTTTACATGATGTTTAAGGTATTGGAGAATTAAAATACATGGATTGTAGAAAATGTGGTCAACTAGGTCATGAATGGTGAATAGTGACATTTTGTGGAATAGTTGGAATTGAATCATGAATGTTGTTGTGTTGTGATATGAATGCATTATAAATTGTACTAAGATCATGAACTAGACACTTCAGACGAATGGACGAAGTTGGAGGTCATGACCATAAATATGGAAGAATTAGAAGCAAATTGAGAAATCTAGATAATGTGGATGATGTGAATGACTAATGGCCATTGTTATGATATTAATGAAGGTATAGACGCTAGCATTGGAAGGAAACGTGCAAGTGTAGAATAGTCCGACGAAAAGGTATGTAAGGCTAACCCTTCTTTCATAAGGCATGGTTCTTGGCCAAATTTCTAATTCCTCTATATGAGTATGTTGTATTCAAGTGATTGACACTCCGAGCTCATAAGTTCACGACCCTTAACATGTACTACGATTGTACTACGCCATCATATGACGAGTAAGCCTAAGATATGGATCTAGCAATAATGACGATGATAGTGATGACGATAATAATAATAATAATGCCAAGGTTCCTACGGGCTATTATACTTATATGTGCCTATGAAGGGCTATAATGATACCCCGAGCTTATAACGCCGGGTAGGATATATGTATATGATTATGTATAAAGTATGTATACAATTACGTAATGCGCGCACACCTCTGCAGATGGTACGGATAACCCTGAAGCCTTGGTAGGGCCAGGTAGAAATAACATTGAGCCTTGGTTGGCTAAGTACGTATGAAACACCGAACCTTATGGTCGGGCACGCTATGTATGTATATAAGTGTATGGCTATGCATATAATATGAATATGAATGTGAAAAGACTATGTATACGAATGCGAATAAGGACATGTGTACGAATATGAGCACAAGTATGGTACGAGTACTATTATGGAATATGGATGATGACGTAGGTGTACAAATACGTATGAAAAATAGAAAGTCCTACGAAAGGCAGGTAAGCGTTATGACGATGATATTATTGTCTTCCCCCTCCTATGCTATCTCATATGTTGTTCGTGATGCTTATTTATTGATGTTGCTCATGCTTTACATACTCAGTACATTCTTCGTACTGACGTCCTTTTGTTTGTGGACGCTGCGTCATGCCCGCAGGTGCACAGGGAGACAGACTTGATCCATAGCTGCTTATCCAGAGATTGCATAGCAGAGCTCCATATCATTCGGAGCCGCATCTTTTGGGTACTCATTCTTTTGTGTATATAATTATGGGCATAGCGGGGTCCTATCCTGCTAATGTGATATGTCATACTCTTAGAGGCTCGTAGTCATGTGTATGTGGGTAGAGATGTTCGGCTATGTTTGCCCATGTTTTGTATATCTTTTGTTGGCCTCGTCGGCCTTGTACTTATGATGTGGCATAGATGCCTATGACATGTTAAATAATGATGGTCATCTAATGGGATCAATATGATTAACGATAAGAAAAGCACGAATTGACTTATGGTTCACCTAGATATTATGTTATGTACGATGAGGGGGTGCCCGGGTGGGGTAGCACCGGGTGCTCGTCGCGGCCCCCTAGCCGGGTCGTGATATTTACATTCCTTCCTCTTTGGTTTATATTATTTCCTTCCATTTTACAATCAATCCCTTATTCTACGCACGAGGAACCCTATTCTTAACTTAGCACCGCTTGTCCTCTAGAATATACTACCTTTATACAATCCATTCTTTGATTCCAAAACATACTTTGTTTATTCTGATCATCTCCTCTCATCCTTATTGTGTTGATCCTTTCGTTATTCATCTTTCTGTAGTCTTGGTCTTTCACATCCGGCTAAAAATATCACCCATACTTTCGATTATACGAATCACAAACTACTACTTTTCCTTATCGCTTTTCTCTGATTTCTTTTTCAAGTTGACTTACCCCTTTTTGCTTGCTATCATTTCTATCATTGAGGAACCTCTATGCTGGACTCTCCCTTAACAAAGTCTTATAAGCTTTCTCATCTGCAGCCCCACCGCTCGCTTGTTGATTTCGCACTTGCGTTCACTCTTTATTCATATAGAACATGTCACATCTTTAGTCGTTTCCTCGCTATACATTGTATTACAATTCTTGTTACGTTATCATTATACCCTGATCATAATCAACTCTTATGGAGCGACACTTCTTGATCTCGTTCGCAATCCCGCTTATGAAATAGAATAAACCTTATGAAGTAAGCATACTTAACCTGTTACTCTTTATGATCAGCCCTATTACACTTACCACATAAGTTATATTATCAAGGTATCTTCATTCGTTATACCCATTTGTACTTCAGACCCCTGTCTCAATCATGTTTTTACTCTATTTTGCTAACAAACTTGTCGTATTTTGCTTGTATTTATCCACCCAATCGATACTTCAGTATCACACTCTATTGGAGTTACCCTTTTCTCTTCTATGTCATGCTTTAGTACTACCAGTCTCCTAAATTCACTCCAGCATTTCTCTTTACCATATGAATGTTGATCTCATAATTGCCGTTACTCATCTCTTGTAGTTGTCAACGATACTCCTAACTTAATCTCGTCCTGCCATTACTTTTCGCACAACATCCCTTCCCGTTGGGACATATTACAAGCTTATATCTTATCTCCTTTAGATTCTAGGAAAATTTCGGCAGAGTTTCACTTGTAAGCATAACAATCCCAAACCTGCACATAGCCCAGAAAACACGTCTTATGTCTCAATAGGACATATACCGGGACACACATAACATGCGACTCAGCAACACAAGATCACTTACCATTAAAGGAAATAAATGATAGGGCTTGTCTCATAAGTTATGCCTGCACCCTCGGTCTAGAATTTCAATATATATGTATACATATACATATTATTTATATTCACTCACCGTCAATCAACTTACTCGTAAATCACGATTCTGGCTATCACTAGGTCATTAACAAATATATTTATCTCGAATTGTCGGATTGGCTCAAATTTTTCACCTCGATGCAATCATCACAACGGGAGTGATACATGATAGCATAGGATCCGAATCAATCGATGCACACATATCATAAGAGGATACTAGCAATATACCTGGGAAAATATCGGGGGGAGACTCAAGATCCTGTCGCTCAGCTAACGCATAGATATGATGCTGGGATCCACTTGGACTGGGCATTCCTCTTCGGTCTCTATATGTCACGACCTAACCCCGTAGGCCGTGACTAAGTACCCGAACTAGGTACTTATATACAATCCCGTTAGCTACATGTTCAGTCCACAATAAACACCACATGTAACTTATAACGACCAAACCTTGGTCTCAGAACTGTTGCATAAATATTCATAAAAAGGCAAGCTGACAAGGCTGCTACCACAACATGATAATATCTGCAAGCCGGCGAGGCTGCTACAACGATAGAACACACATACTGATAACGTCTGAACACGACCCACACACATGTCCATAGACCCCTAAGAGTTTTCAACAGTGAAATATGACAGGACAGGGCCCCGCCGTACCCTTAAACAACATATGCATATATTTAGATCAAGAAGGATCTATACCAAAGTCTGGACTCCGGAACAACAAAACTCTCCAAGATAGCAGAAAGGAAGTCTTAAACTGGCGATTCACCAAAATGCGTATCTGTACCTGCGGGCATGAAACGCAGCCCCCCGAATAAAGGGGGTTAGTACGGAATATGTACTGAGCATGTAAAGCATGAAATACAGTAAAAGGATCATAACTGAAACATGGAGTACAGTAAATGTGTACAATATCCAGAATTTCAAAACACTTGCCTTTGTAACATAATCATACTTGTCAATATCATATATCGTATGCATGTTTATATATAACGTACTCGGCCCTTTAATGAGGGACTCGGTGAATAAGATCTTCATATGCCCTCCTGACCGCCATAACATATCATCATATCATTATATCATCATATTGTCATATCGTCATATCATCATATCATCATTTCATCATATCATCATATCATCATATCATCATATACATATATACCGTACCCGACCCTTTAGTGAGGGACTCGGTGAACAATGCATTGAAGTTGTGCACGATAACATACCCGGCCCGGGACTAGGGGAAAGATACATCGAGGTATGCACGAGTATAGTAGTGAGAACCATATGCAATTAAAACGTTTTTAAGGACTCAATAGAATAGTCAATGCGAATCATCGTTCGCAATTTCAATAATAGTCATATCATTTACCTTTCGGATGTCCCTGTGGATTATATCAAAATGGAACTTTAAAATCATGTGTACATATCAATATATATGAAGCAAAACATAAATTATGTGAATCAAGGTCAATAGCTGTTATATCCCGTACTTTCGCATGTTCGGGAAAATTCGAATGATTTTGATTTGCAAGGAATAAGGCCATATGTTGATTTGAATTCACATATGTGTGTGTTGTCCATGAAGAATATTGATGTGGAAACACTGAGGGAGGCCAAGGAAAAAAAATTAGAATTTCGGAAACTAGTTTCGGGAATTACAAAATGAAAATAATAGCCAATTGGGCTCACAAAATAAGAAATAAAACCTTGGCCCAAAATGAGAGGGGATGGCCGGCCATGGTATTGGTCTTGGCCCAAGTCCAAATAATTTGTCATGTGACTAAACATGTGACAAATTATTATAAGAAGGGATAAGCACTTATTGGTATTCAAGAATATTCAAGAAAAAACAAAGCAAGAGAGGGGGAGCAAGAACAAGGGGGGGGGGGGGGGGTTTAGCCCCTCCAAGAAAGGAAACAAAAATTTCCAAGTCCCTTAGTTGTGATCCAAAAATCATAATTTTCTAGCAATATTACTAACTCAAGGGTGCTCTTCAAGATGGCATAATTTTTAAGGCAAGAAAGTACTTGTGATTGGCAAGGGGAAGTTTGAAGAAGTTGAAGAGAAAAGGTAAGATTTGATTCCCTTTTATATGTTGTAAAGCCTTTGTTTATGTTTTAGTATGTAGGAATGAGTAGAAACTATGGAAATATGGAAGTTTACCAAATGGGTATATATATATATGCATGTGGCCGTGTATATATGTTTGTGTACACCTATAGTGTGTTAAATTTTATGTTGTATTTTAGTTGTGGTTATGGTGGAATTCACATTGGAGATGGAAGTTGAATAAATTTGGTTGAAGTTGAAATATAGGTGGTTGGCCGTGTGGTATGGAGTGGGGTGTTATAGAAATGAATTAAGTTTGTTTAGTATGTTAGTTGTGTTGTTGTAATCCTTGCAATGCAAATGAAGGTTTAATGAATTGAATTGGCATTGAAATTACTTGTATGTGATTATGAGGAATTAGGTGGATTTCATATGGTTTTTGTGTAAGTGTGAAAGTAAGATGCTAGAATGGGAACTAATGTTGTTGTGAGGAATTTGGAAGGAAGACAATGTGATTCGGGAAGTTTTATTGAATTCGTAGAAGTTTTGGATGAAATATGATCTTGGTGGAAAATTGTATATTTTGTATATTTTGTATATTGTGTGAATATTTTGTGGAAACGATATGAAATGCTTCTAAACTATATGGTGACGATCTTGATTAATGATGAACATGAAAATATTGAGCTTAGTTTGGAAGTGTGAAGTCGGAATGAACGTTATTGCATTATCTCGGAAAGTGGAACTAGTTGCCTTATATTGTGCTATATTGTAATGGTTGTTGACTTTGTTGATGCTGTTGGGTCGTTGTCGCTATTATTTGAGCCGAGATGTTTCTCGGGGGTGTTATATTTATAGGGGAGGTGCTGCCAAAATTTCGGTAGACAAAATGAAGATAAGTGCATTCTTAAGTCTTGAAAATTCTAATTGGTAACAATGACCAATTGCAGATTTTGGACGAAACGGGAATCGAGTTTGATCGAGCGTACGAAGTAAGAAAGGTATGTAAGGATCCCCATTCCTTCTTTTGGCATGTATTAAGTATGTTAGGTTGATATTGGAACCCCGGGAGCAATTCTGCTCCTCGAAATTCGAATTAGAAAATGACTACTATTCATTCAATTCCATTGAAGCTTAAGGACCCTATTTTGGCTAGAAAGTAACCAAACGTCTGAAACTTGTGCAAACATAGTCGGATCATTTCGAAACCTTTATGTTTGATTCCATAGACCTCAAATGTCCGTAAATCATGTCCGCCACCTCGACTTGACCCGAGGTGGGCCCGCTAGGTCCGGAACCCTTTTGTTTGCCCTATAAGGTTCACCTTGGCATAACGCCGGTCAAGGGCTTTCGTTTATGAATTTTGACTATCATAAAATAATGTTTTGGTCGCCACAATATCTTAAACTATATTTTGAACCACAACGACCATTTTGGAAATATTTTTGTGAAATGAACCCCGTTGATTAATTACCCGAATTATTTTTACTATTGGGTCAACCTATGATTTTATCAAGCTTACAAAAGTATTTCGACATTCTAACTTACA
This sequence comes from Lycium barbarum, assembly GCF_019175385.1. NCBI lineage: Eukaryota > Viridiplantae > Streptophyta > Magnoliopsida > Solanales > Solanaceae > Lycium > Lycium barbarum. The sequence goes on along the minus strand of NC_083344.1, from coordinate 64,173,475 downwards.
TTTTGAACTATAAACATAATTTTTGAAGAACTTTTGCAAAATAAACCCCGTGATGACCACTTGTTCAGACTAGTTGGATTAACGGGCCGACATATGACTATATTGGGCCCTATAGCTATTCCGATTCGTAAATTGTATCAGTCGTTCATTACTCCGCTCGTGCCCATTATTATGATATTGTTCACCGGTCCTCCGGGCCGGGTTAATGACCGTGCGCACTATTACAATTCGACTGCATGCCCTTCCGTTGACACGAGTATCCGGGCATAGGTGCTCCGCTATAAGTACTCTGCTAGAATTATTTTGAGATAAGTATTCGGATATGAGTAATCTGTTCGAGTAATCCGTTACGAATATTCCGATAGTATGTTCAATCACTTGCACAAGTCTTATAAAATGCTTGGACACGTGAAATGCCTCCAGACGTTCTGTGTTGATACATTCCATCGTGCCTTCCAAAAAGTCATGTATGTGCCGTATGACTACTGTCCGATTCCTTGAACTGCTTCGTCGATCGAAATCCGTTTTGAAACGTTCGTAACGATTTTGTGGTAAACGTGTCCGTAAATATCACGTATCAATTCTGATCGTTCCGAATTACGTCTATAATCCTCAAATGTCAATAAGTGTTTGTATCTATCGAGTCTGAAAATATGTGTATCTGGTCTCTCACTACTCCGTTCGTGCAAGCCCTACCATGTCTATTCATTGAGCCGGACCAAGCTATGCTGTCGTGCGCTATTTCCCTATGTTGCCTATGGTGTTCTGAAATAAAACCTTGAGGGGTGGTCTGGGCTGAGCTCGATCCCCAAAGCGGATAGTATCTGCGCTGTGTGATTTGATACCAGGCAGACGCGTTGGGAGTGTACTGGGCGGAGCTCGAGCTCCCGAGACTGGTCCGTGACCCGTGTACTGGGCAGAGCTCGAGCGGGAAAAACGGGCAGTTTCTGCATGGGATGACCACTGTACTGGGCCGAGCTCGAGGTGGCATACCCCTTGTAGATGCGTATTCTGATATGATATGATATGATTTGATACGATATGTTGGTGTATGGTGTGACCACTGTACTGGGCTGAGCTCGAGGTGGCACACTCTTTGTAAACATCATATGATTCACAGGTGGCAACATCTGATCCGATACGCTACGGCGTTCTGATATGGCATATGACTCTATATAACTCTGGATTATGATTCTGTCTATCCGCCTGGAATATGATTTTGTCTATCCGTCTGGATTTTGATTCTGTCCGTTACGCCTTTGTCTGTCCGATACGATTATGATTCTATTCGTACACTTTGGTCTATCTTATAAGATTATGGTTCTGTCCGCTACCCTTCGGACTGTCCGGCTAAATTACGTTTCGGTATGTTGTACTTCTGGTAATCTGAACCGGACCACGTCTTAGTCTGTTCCATTCTGTACCTCTGTCTCAGATTATGATGGTATCAGTTACATCTGTGCCCCTGCTCTGTGCGATGATTCTGTCAGTTAAACTCGGTATGTCTGTCTTGGATTTGGATTCAATTATGCCTGTTATATTTCTGTATATATTTCTATGCTTCTGGTCCGGGCTATGATTATACTTGTGATATTTTGGCTTTACATACTCGGTACATTTTCGTACTGACCCCCTATTGTTCGGGGGCTGCGTTTCATGCCGCGCAGGTACTCCCAGATGAGCTAAAGTTATTACAGAAGATGATCCAGCGGGGTTAGCAAACTCCATTTGCTTCTGGAGTGCTGCCGAGTCAGAGTCCGTATGTTATGGTTCTGGATTATGTTAGAGACTTTGCAGACAGTGTCGTGAGTATTGGTTGTTTGTATGTAAGCAGCTCCATCAGCCGATATGTAGGTCTGAGTTATGTACTGGATTCTGTATGATTATATGTATTTGTTTGATTTGAAAGAATATTTAAAAAAAAAAAATTTACTATGCATTTTACCTTATCCGATTTAGAAAGTTTGATGTGATTTTCTGTGTAGCAGGAGTCTGAGGGTTCGCTCGGCCCTAAGTAAGGGTCGGGTGCCCATCACACCCTCGAAATGTCGGGGTGTGACAATAGCCATCCTAGTGGCTCTAGGAATAAGAATTTCCTTTGGAATCGTATATATGTCGTATATTCATTTCACAACGATCATGCCAAAAAGAAAGAAGGGTTAGCTTCACATACCTTTAGCGCTTATTTGTCACACAATATGTATACGCTGCCCAATAATACTTCAACCTATATTAAGACGCCAACAACTACGGTTAAGCTACGGGAAGATTTAAAACGTATTCTAACGTTAGTAACTCCTTTCTAGATGTTTAGACGACATTTTCTCTTTTAGTCAAACCAACTACATACAACCAATCCCACATCAATAATTATACGTTCAATACCAACTCGGACAGCCCACATAACATTCCAAACAGTCCGCATTCACAAGATTCAATCGTGATTCACATACGGCTACTACATTCTCAAGTTATTCGAAATAGTTTGTAGCCTTAACGTTTGCATGTAACAACTTTATAACAGCCCATCCAACATACAACATAAAGAATAACCTTAATTATCATTAATCTTCCAAGCTCAATAAGAACCACAACAATGTGTCAAAGCAGTTCGTACATTACAACACCCAATAATAGTCTACATGCGATTATGACACGTCCAATTTATTCTTGTTAGTCTATAGTCATAACATTTCATCGAAACGATTCTGTAACATCCCAACCACTATGAAAACATGATGTATATTCTTAATTATAATTAGTTTTTCCAACTTAGCAAAAACAACACGTCCAAAACAGTCCCTAACCAACAACACGTCCAAAACAATCCCTAACCAACAACACGTCCAAAACAGTCCCTAACCGACAACATAACAATGTTCGGAATTCTTGCAAACGTTTACGAACATACTAAGCAAACCACATATGATTCTTACACATTATTTCATGTCTTCTTTTCATTTAATTTCAGTAAGTTATGACCATAAATCACATGACAACTACATCATCAATTCATACACAACTAAGCTACATCGTCATCTCTATAATCCTTACAACAACTCACAAACGACTTTAGTTCCAACTCCAACCATTAAACACCTTTATTTCCATCATAAAATTCATGACAATAACAATCAAAATATCAAGTAAAATCAGTTCACTAACTTCCACACAAAACAGTCCACTACATGGCTTAACCATGCTTCAACATCACACACATAAAATCATGGATTCAATTATTATCATACTAACACAACTTCACCTTTAACTGTCCAATTACTTTCATTCTTTTTACCATGAAATCTATGATAGCATCATCCATAATTACTAAAGAAAATCAGTCCATCATGGCCACTAAAACAGTCCCTACGGCCACATTAACATTCCAACACCAACATTCATGATCTTAGGCATGCAATTCATGTTCATCAAGTTACAACAATACTTCAACATCAACATATATAAGTTCATGTCTACTATCATGTTCCAACATCAACACACAACATTTCATGCATGAAACTTATATTCACACATCTACATCACCCTTAACACATGTAAAAGAAAGTTAGATCTTAGCTTGACAATCCGACTTCTCAACTTGGCTAGAGTTCGTGAATTGAAATGATAATGGTTCTTGTTGCTCCAAAGACTATATTCACGTTTCTAGGGACCTTCTAAAGGGTTGAAATGCTTGAAGAAATATTGTTTTGATCAACACACAAGGAGCTCCAAAATCAGCCCTTTGGCCGTGAGCTTTCTCTCTCTCTAGGGTTTTCTAGTTTTCTTTGTTTGTGTTGTGAAGTTGAAATGAATTGTAATGGCTGATTCCTTAGTCATTATTTGGTTAAATTATGATGCCTACAAGGTGGACACATGCTCCACTCATGACAATGAGTCACTCCATTAACTTTACACCAAAATTCAATATTTTTCTCCTTCACTTTCGGCTATATGCCTTGGCTGAACCCCCCCCCCCCCTCCCCCTTGTCTCTCCTTCTTCCTTTCCTTTTTATTGTTTACAAGACAATTGCATGTGTAGTGGATGATTCATACACTAACCTTTGCCCATTGCAATCATACAAAGATGAATGTCAATATTTAAGTGTGAAAGGATTCTTCCTAACATGTGTGTCTTCATAAAATAATGCATGCTTTTATAAAGTAATAGAAGCCTTCCATATTCAAATGCATGCCTCACATGGATGTCTTCTTTTTTTAGCCACCTTGGCCGAAATTCACATGTATTTTTCTTCCAATTTAGTTGTCCCCAGTATGATTAAAATGTACTGGATGAATCAACATTTAAATGCATATTTGTATGTCTTCCATAATAGTCTTATTTTAGATGACTTTGAGTCATCTTTTTCGACATGGCATGTTAATGTTCATATTGGCTCATTGTTGCCACTAATTTTTACTTAACACCACAATTAAGTAGTTCCTAATTTCCAACAACATTCTTATACTAAGTAAAATTTATAACCGATTAGTTCTAGTTTAGAAATTAAAAATCCCAGGTTTCTATCTCACGTCGATTCTTTCGCGAATAACTCGACGTATAAAATACGGGGTCTAACATTCTCCCCCCCCCCCCTTAGAACATTCGTCCTCGAATGTTGAATTGGTCCCGTAAGGTCCTATAAGAATTTTTGAAAAAGTTTCCCTTATCGTTATAACATAGAGTCTTATCGGACAATCCATATAATCAAGTGAGGAGTCGAAGTTACCTGTAAGCGTAGAGAACAAGTGAGGATACTTGTCTTTCATCTCCTCCTCGACTTCCCAAGTCATATCTTCCCTATTGTTGTTTCGTCGTAATACTTTGACGGAAGCCACGTCCTTAGTTCGTAACCTTCTAACCTGCCGATCAAGTATGGTATAGGCTGCTCCTCATAGGATAATTCCTCTGTCACTTGGACATCATCTACGGGGAATACTCTGGAAGGATCGCCTATACATTTGCGAAGCATTGACACGTGAAAGATTGGATGCACTGCTTCCAAATCAGCCGGTAGGTCTAACTTGTAGGCAACCTGGCCTACTCTACGGACAATCTGATAAGGTCCAATATATCTCGGATTTAGCTTCCCTTTCCTGCCAAATATCATGACACCATTCATGGGCGACACCTTCAGGAACACCCAGTCACCAACCTGAAACTCTAAGTGTCGACGTCGATTATCTGCATATGATTTCTGCCGACTCTGGGCTACCAGTAATCTTTCCTGAATGAGCTTCACTTTATCAACAGCCTATTGAATCATATATGGGCCTATAACCTTGGTCTCACCAACATCAAACCATCCAATAGGTGATCTGCACTTCCTCCCATACAAGGCCTCATACGGTGCCATCTGAATACTCGAATGGTAGCTGTTATTATAGGCGAACTCAATAAGTGGCAAATGATCATCCCAGCTACCCCGGAAATCCATAACACAGGCCCGTAACATATCTTGTAATGTCTGAATGGAACGCTCGGCCTGTCCGTCAGTCTGAGGGTGAAACGTCATGCTGAGACTCACTTGTGTCCCTAATCCCTCCTGGAAGGATCTCCAGATGTTAGCGGTGAACTGGGCTCCTCTATCAGAGATAATAGTTGTGGGAACCCCGTGAAGTCTCACTATCTCCTTAAGGTACAACCTGGCATAATCCTCAGCTGAATATGTAGTCCTGACTGGAAGAAAATGAGCTGACTTTGTCAACCTATCCACGATGACCCAAATGGAGTCATATTTTCGCAGAGTGCGAGGTAAACCTATGACGAAGTCCATATTGATCACCTCCCACTTCCAGGTCAGAATCTCCATCTCCTGTAATAGTCCCCCAGGCTTCTGGTGCTCGACCTTAACCTGCTGACAATTCAGACACTAAGCAACAAATTCTACTATATCCCTTTTCATGCCATCCCACAAATACAAGCATCCGAGGTCATGATACATCTTTGTTGACCCTGGATGAATAGAATAATGGGCACAGTGTGCCTCTCGTATCACCTGTTGTTGTAACCCTGCAACCTAAGGTACACATAATCTACGTTTGTATCGTAGCACCCCGTCAGGTGCAACCTCAAATGGGGTCTCTTCCTTTTTAAGAGCTGCATCCCTGTGATGTACAAGGATAGGGTCCTCGTACTGGTGTCTCTTTATCTCTCCTATGATAGAGGACTCAGCAACTCCCCGAATAGAAACCTTGTCATTATCAGAATCAGCCAAACGGTCTCCCAAATTAGCTAATTGGTGAATCTCACGAACCATCTCCTTCTGCTCTGGTGGTACGTCTGCCATACTACCCATAGATCTACGGCTGAGTGCATCTGCTACAACATTTGCTTTCCCTGGGTGGTATAGAATGTCAACATCATAGTCCTTCAGCAACTCTAGCCACCGCCTCTGCCGCAAATTCAGCTCCTTCTGCTTAAAGATGTACTGGAGACTCTTATGATCTGTATAAATGTCAACATGCACACTATATAAATAATGTCTCCATATTTTTAAGGCATGAATAACCGCTGCTAACACCAGATCATGGGTGGGATAATTTCTTTCGTGCTTTCAGAGCTGTCGGGAGGCATAGGCTATGACCTTGCCATGCTGCATCAACACACAACCTATCCCAACACCAGAAGCATCACAATAAATGACATAGCCATTTGGTCCCTTAGGAAGAGTTAGAACTGGGGCCGTAGTCAACTTATCTTTCAGTAACTTAAAACTCTTCTCACAAGCGTCGGTCCACTGGAACTTAGCTGCCTTCTAGGTTAGCCTCATTAAAGGCGCTGAAATTGAGGCAAACTTCTCTACGAACCTTCTGTAATACCCTGCTATCCCCAGAAAGCTGCGTACTTTCGTAGGTGTCGTAGGTCTAGGCCAAGTCTTCACCGCCTCAATCTTCTGCGTATCTACTCGCACGCCATCTGCTCCAATAATATGCCCCAAGAATGCTACTGAAGTCAACCAGAATTCACATTTAGAGAACTTAGCATACAATTTCTGGTGCTGGAGCACCCTAAGTACCGTTCTCAAGTGATCTGCACGCTCCTCTTCTGATCGTGAGTAGACCAGAATATCATCAATGAATACAATTACGAACAGGTCAAGAAATGGCTTGAACACTCTATTCATCAGATCCATAAATACTACTGGAGCATTGGTCAACCCGAAGGACATCACTCTAAACTCATAATGTCTATATCGGGTCCTGAATGCAGTCTTTGGAATGTCTGCCTCCTTTACCCGCACCTGGTGATAACCTGACCGCAGATCTATCTTTGAGAAACACTTAGCACCTTGCAACTGGTCAAATAAATCATCGATCCTGGGGAGGGGATACCTGTTCTTTATTCTTACTTTATTCAGCTGCCTATAATTAATACACATTCACAGCGACCCATCCTTCTTCTTTACAAATAATACCGGTACTCCCCAAGGTGATGTACTGGGCCTTATGAAGCCCTTTTCTAATAAATCTTTCAGTTGCTCCTTCAGTTCCGCAGGTGCCATTCCATAAGGAGGAATAGATATGGGTTGAGTTTCGGGTAATACGTCTACAACAAACTCTATCTCACGCTCAGGAGGAAGGTCTGGGAGTTCATCTGGGAATACATCGGGAAACTCACTAACTACCGGCACTGACTGAAAAGTCGGCGCCTCTGCCTTCAGGTCGTGTACTCGTACCAGATGATAAATATAACGCTTCCTAACCATCTTTCTCGCCTTGAGGTATGAAATAAACTTACCCTTCGGCGATGCTGTATTTCCCATCCACTCTATAATTAGCTCTCCTGGGAACTGAAATCGGACTATCTTGCCTCTACAATCAACATTAGCATAACAAGAAGCTAACCAATCCATCCCCATAATAACATCAAACTCAGTCATATCTAGCTCTATCAAATCTGCCTTAGTGCAACGACAATATATGATCACCAAACAGTCTCTATATACTTGTCTTGGTATAACAGAATCTCCTACGGGTGTGGCTACCTCAAATGGTTCTATCTATTCAGGTTTTATCCCAATTCTACTAGCAACAAGTGGGGAAATATACGATAATGTTGAGCCTGGGTCTATCAATGCATACGCATCTCGAGAGAAAATCGATAGCATACATGTAACCACATTAGGTGACGCCTCCTGATCCTGCCTAGTGGCCAAAGCATATATGCGGTTCGAAGGACCGCTAGAACTAGAAGCTCCGCCACGGCCTCTACCACGGTCTGCTGGTACCTGGAAACCCTGCCCCATAGGGCGCATAGCCACAGAAGAAGATGCTCCAGCAACTGATCCCGTAGGCTGAGCCGCACCACCTGGATTACCTCCATAGGGACATTCCTTCATAATATGGCCTTGACGGCCACAAGTAAAGAAAGCTCCAGTAGCGAGACGGCACTCCCCAGAATGGGGCTTACCACACCAAGAACACCGAGGTAGGGGTGGCCTCGACTGATTGGAACCTCTGGGTACTTGTGAACCTGAAGCCTTGGAGTTCTGACCGGCTCCTGAATACCCTGTACTATCAAATTTCCTACCAGTGAGCTATGGGGGTGCACTCCGTGCTGGCTGGGAAGGATATCTAATGTGCTGCTGCTGAGGCTGCCTGCCTCGAAATTCACCCTGATAGCCAGTTGACCTAGCTCTCTTATGCTGGCCTCTGGTATAGTCTCTATCGGGCTGACGCCCCCTGTTTCGATCCTCCATCCCTTGTGCATACGCCTGTAACCGAGAAATATCCATCCCTGGTTGGGAGGCTATTACCATACAGCTATCAACCGAATAACGATCTAACCCCATCACATATTGATGCATCCTATCGGTCATATCAGCTACTATAATAGGCGCATATCTGGCCAACCAATCGAACTCGAGACTATAATCCCGAACACTTCTGCCATTTTGCTTCAGACGTTAGAATCTATCAACTCTCGCTCGCCGCATCTCTGGAGGCAAAAAGTGGCCAAGGCAGGCCTCTACAAACTCGTCCCACACTTCTGGAGGAGCATCTGTTCCCCTAGACAGCTCCCACGACTCATACCAGTTGACAGTTATATCCCGCAGTCGATATGACGCTAACTCAACCGACTCGGTCTCAGAAGCCTTAATTATCCTCAGCGTACGCTGCATCTGCCGGATGAACTCCTGTGGGTCATCCTCGGGCTTTGACCCGAAAAACACTGGAGGATTGCAGCTTAGAAAGTCACGGGCTCTCAGACTATCATGTCTATCTATCTGGTCAACCCCTAGTCCTTTCCTGCGAGCCTGTCCCGCCACTAATCAAGTCAACAACTGAACCGCATCCCTCATAGCTCTATCTTCCGCCTCTGGCTAAGGAGCTGGAAGCTCAGGTGCTGGGTCCTCTGTAACTGGCGGTGGAGCCACCCCCTGACCCGGAGCTGTCGTTGTTCTAGGTTCCTCTGTAGGTGACGATGTAGTAGAACTCGCGGGCTGGAACCCAACCCCAGGCATAGACTGGGCACGAGCTCTGGTAACTCTCTGTGTCTGGCTAGTATTCCCTGCCATCGATTTGCCCTTCTGGGCAGCTGTCGCTTTCTTCGGAGGCATAGCTGTAAACGTGATAGTCTGTTAGAAAAAGATCACCCTAATAATATAGCTCTATAGCACGATCTAGGATAAGATGGAAAGATGACATCCTAAATGTCCTGTAGCCCCCTGTTTATAGATGTGGTGCACAACACACCGATAAACAAGAATCTACTAGACACGGTCTATAGACACTCCGAGGACGAACTGCTCTGATACCACTTTTGTCAGGACCCAACCCCGTAGGCCGTGACTAAGTACCCGAACTGGGTACTCATATACAATCTCGTTAGCTACATGTTCAGTCCATAATAAACACCATATGTAACTTATAACGACCAAACCTTGGTCTCCGAACTATTGCATAAATATTCATAAAAAGGCAAGCCGACAAGGCAGCTACCACAACATGATAATATCTGCAAGCCGGCGAGGCTGCTACAACAATAGAACACACATACTGATAACGTCTGAACACGACCCACACATATGTCCACAGACCCCTAAGAGTTTTCAACAGTGAAATATGACGGGACAGGGCCCCGCCGTACCCTTAAACAACATATGCATATATTTAGATCAAGAAGGATCTATACCAAAGTCTGGGCTCTGGAACAACGGAACTCTCCAAGATCGCAGAAAGGAAGTCTTAAACTGGCGATTCACCAAAACGCGTATTTGTACCTGCGGGCATGAAACGCAGCCCCCGAAGAAAGGGGGTCTGTACGGAATATGTACTGAGCATGTAAAGCATGAAATACAGTAAAAGGATCATAACTAAAACATGGAGTACAGTAAATGTGTACAATATCCAGAATCTCAAAACACTTACCTTTGTAACATAATCATACTTGTCAATATCATATATCGTATGCATGTTTATATATAACGTACCCGGCCCTTTAATGAGGGACTCGGTGAATAGGATCGTCATATGCCCTCCTGGCCGCCATAACATATCATCATATCATTATATCATCATATCGTCATATCGTCATATCATCATATCATTATATCATCATATACATATATACCGTAACCGGCCCTTTAGTGAGGGACTCGGTGAACAATACATTGAAGTTGTGCACGATAACATACCCGGCCTGGGACTCGGTGAAAGATACATCGAGGTATGCACGAGTAGAGTAGTGAGAACCATATCCAAATAAAAACGTTTTTAAGGACTCAATAGAATAGTCAATGCGAATCATCGTTCGCAATTTCAATAATAGTCATATCATTTACCTTTCGGATGTCCCTGTGGATTATATCAAAATGGAACTTTAAAATCATGTGTAAATATCAATATATATGAAGCAAAACATAAATTATGTGAATCAAGGTCAATAGCCATCCTAGTGGCTCTAGGAATAGGAATTTCCTTTGGAATCGTATATATGTTGTATATTCATTTCACAACGATCATGCCAAAAAGAAAGAAGGGTTAGCTTCACATACCTTTAGCGCTTATTTGTCACACAATATGTATACGCTGCCCAATAATACTTCAACCTATAAAGACGCCAACAACTACGGTTAAGCTACGGGAAGATTTAAAACGTATTCTAACGTTAGTAACTCCTTTCTAGATGTTTAGACGACATTTTCTCTTGTAGTCAAACCAACTACATACAACCAATCCCACATCAATAATTATACGTTCAATACCAATCCGGACAGCCCACATAACATTCCAAACAGTCCGCATTCACAACATTCAATCGCGATTCACATACGGCTACTACATTCTCAAGTTATTCGAAATAGTTTGTAGCCTTAACGTTTGCATGTAACAACTTTATAACAGCCCATCCAACATACAACATAATGCATAACCTTAATTATCATTAATCTTCCAAGCTCAATAAGAACCACAAAAATGTGTCAAAACAGTCCGTACATTACAACACCCAATAATAGTCTACATGCGATTATGACACGTCCAATTTATTCTTGTTAGTCTATAGTCATAACATTTCGACGAAACGATTCTATAACATCCCAACCACTATGACAACATGATGTATATTCTGAATTATAATTAGTTTTCCAACTTAGCCAAAACAACACGTCCAAAACAGTCCCTAACCAACAACACGTCCAAAACAGTCCCTAACCGACAACATAACAATGTTCGGAATTCTTGCAAACGTTTACGAACATACTAAGCAAACCACATATGATTCTTACACATTATTTCATGTCTTCTTTTCATATAATTTCATTAATTTATGACCAGAAATCACATGACAACTACATCATCAATTCATACACAACTAAGCTACATCGTCATCTCTATAATCCTTACAACAACTCACAAATGACTTTAGTTCCAACTCCAACCATTAAACACCTTTATTTCCATCATAAAATTCATGACAATAACGATCAAAATATCAAGTAAAATCAGTTCACTAACTTCCACACAAAACAGTCCACTACATGGCTTAACCATGCTTCAACATCACACACATAAAATCATGGATTCAATTATTTTCATACTAACAAAACTTCACCTTTAACCTTCCAATTCCTTTCATTCTTTTTACCATGCAATCTATGATATCATCATCCATAATTACTAAAGAAAATCAGTCCACCATGGCCACTAAAACAGTCCCTACGGACACATTAACATTCCAACACCAACATTCATGATCGTATGCATGCAATTCATGTTCATCAAGTTACAACCATACTTCAACATCAACATATATAAGTTCATGTCTACTATCATGTTCCAACATCAACATACATCATTTCATGCATGAAACTTATATTCACACATCTACATCACCCTTAACACATGTAAAAGAAAGTTAGATCTTACCTTGACAATTCGACTTCTCAACTTGGCTAGAGTGCGTGAATTGAAATGATAATGGTTCTTGTTTCTCCAAAGAATATCTTCACGTTTCTAGGGACCTTATAAAGGGGTGAAATTCTTGAAGAAATATTGTTTTGAGCTTTGGCCGTGAGCTTTCTCTCTCTCTAGGGTTTTCTAGTTTTCTTTCTTTGTGTTGTGAAGTTGAAATGAATTGTAATGGCTGATTCCTTAGTCATTATTTGGTTAAATTATGATGCCTACAAGGTGGACACATGCTCCACTCATGACAATGAGTCACTCCATTAACTTTACACCAAAATTCAATATTTTTCTCCCTCATTTTCGGCTATATGCCTTGGCCGAACCCCCCCCCCCCCCCCCCCCCCCCCCCTTGTCTCTCCTTCTTACTTTCATTTTTATTGTTTACAACACAATTACATGTGTAGTGGAAGATTCATACACTAACCTTTGCCCATTGCAATCATACAAAGATGAATGTCAATATTTAAGTGTGAAAGGATTCTTCCTAACATGTGTGTCTTCATAAAATAATGCATGCTTTTATAAAGTAATAGATGCCTTCCATATTCAAATGCATGCCTCACATGGATGTCTTCTTTTTTTAGCCTCCTTGGCCGAAATTCACATGTATTTTTCTTCCAATTTAGTTGTCCCCAATATGATTAAAATGTAGTGGATGAATCAACATTTAAATGCATATTTGTATGTCTTCCATAATAGTCTTATTTTAGATGACTTTGAGTCATCTTTTTCGACATGGCATGTTAATGTTCATATTGGCTCATTGTTGCCACTAATTTTTACTTAACACCACAATTAAGTAGTTTCTAATTTCCAACAACATTCTTATACTAAGTAAAATTTATAACCGATTAGTTCTAGTTTAGAAATTAAAAATCCGAGGTTTGTATCTCACGTCGATTCTTTCGCGAATAACTCGATGTATAAAATACGGTGTCTAACACTATCACCGCCTACTAGCATTTGTGGCCTTGGCCTTGGAGGGCGTACCGACGACGAAGAGCTAGCTACCACTCCCGTAGTCCGAACCTTACCTTTACCACATAGCGATGGGCAGTCGCGCTTTAAATGGCCTGGTCAAGCACTGGCATAACAAACATCCGAGCCCAAGCGGCACGGTCCCCAATGTAACCTAGAACACTGAGTACATAGTGGTACCGAGGATCTCGTCTGACTAGAACCAGTCCGAATGTGAGAACTGGAAACTCTGAGACTCTGGTGTGACCTAGAATAAGTAGATCTATCAAACTTGGGTCTAGGAAACTGCGGAGGAGCACCACTTGTTGAACGAACTGAGTGCCTAGAGAATTGTTGCCTCGGAGTACCCCTAAACTCATGATCAAACCCTGAAGAACTAACTCTCTTTCTCCAACCCCTGTTATCGTGGCCCACATCCTGCCGCTGAGCTTGAGCGGCTACCAATTGAGTCAGTAGAAGAATGGCCCGTCTCATCTCTTGGCCCGAAGTATCTGGTGGAGGAACGGGGGGTGCTGGAGCTAAAGTTAAGGCTCCCCTTTGATCCTCTAAAGTGGGCGAAGCATGAGAAAACCAAGATAGGGCCTTATTCCGGGGTTCTCTCTCCTCCACATCTATAGACGGCTCCCGTTCAAGCCCTTTTTCAACCACTATCTTGCCCTTCTGGGCTGCCGTAGCTTTTCCTTTCATCAGCTTTGCTGAAATTATAACGCACAATTATGGAATGGATAATCTTATAATACAGCTCTATCGCACGATCTCTTAAGAGGACAGGGCCCCGCCGTACCCAAATAGTCATATATATATATATATATATATACAGAACATGCATAACAGAAGATATGTACCAAAAATATGAGCTCCGGATCAAAAAGGAGTACTCCAAGTGGAAGAATATGTATCCTATACCGGAGGATCACCAAAACGAGCGTCCGTACCTGCGGGCATGAAACGCAGCCCCCGAAGAAAGGGGGTCAGTACGGAATATGTACTGAGTATGCAAAGCATGAAATACAGAAATCCGAATCATAACTGAAGTGTGGAGTACAAAATATGGATACAGAATCGGTATATAAAAACCTGTGCTGAAAATGTATATGTATATCATGCAAATAAAAATCATGCATAGGGCTCAGGAACGTGGTCGCCACTCCGACGCTGGCGCCACAACACATCATACTCCAGAAAGTTTCAAATCTCTGTATGATCTCCGAACATATCATATCATCAGAACATATCGCATCATCAGAACACATCATATGGCATGTCACATCATAACGCCGTATATAAGCGGTACCCGGCCCTACAGCGTGGTCTCGGGAGCCGTAACACATCATACTGCCGAATATCACATAGTGCGCACGATCACAAAACCGGCCCGAGATCCGGCGAACGATATCATAGTAGTAGGCACGAGCGGAGTAGTGCGAAAACCATATGCACATACATATTTAAATGAATTCCAAGACTCGACGAATAAATACATATACATACGGATATTGGAAGGCTCAAAGTAAGCATCGAGTCCATCGGAATTAGTATACAAAAGTTACGAACTTTCAAATTACAGAACTTTCGAAAAACACATCATAAGTCATTTTCTGAAAATTTAGTATCTTTCATATTGAGGAACTTTCAAATAACATTATAGGGTACTTCAAACGGAGCCTTAGGATCATATGCACATATCCAAAATATACATATCCAAACTTAGGCCATATCAAATATTTTTCAAACCACATCCGGAAACGTATCGGCTAGTGCTCCAAACATAATAGGCATGTGTCAAGTCATATAGAATAATTCACGGAAATCAAAGACATAGGCCATCCTAGTGGCTCTAGGAGTAGAATATTTCTTTAGAGCATACATATATGTCATTCGTTTATTGCATAAAGGTCATGCCAAAAAGGAAGAACGGTAAGCTTTACATACCTCGATCGCTCACTACCAAATCTCGATCACTCGCCAAACAAATCCCGACTCAAGTCTCGGGCTCTCCAATATCTACAATAATATTATCAATTACCCAAAAATTAGCTACAAGTACTTAGAATTTTAATTCTAATTAGTATTTGTCTACCGAAATTTTGGCAGCATCTCCCCTGTAAATTCAACATCCCCGAGAATTAAACTCGGCCAAATTCATCAACAACCATACCAACAATACCAACAACCATACCAATAACATCAAAAACCACTTCAAAACACATTCTAACATTAGTAACCTTCCTTTCAACATAATTCATCAACATTCAATTCAACTACGAATTTTTCAAGCTAATATCGACACTTACCCACTCACTACCAATTTAAGATCATTTAAGTGCAATTCAAAAGCATTTCATACCCTTCTACAAAATATACAAAAATCCCACCAAGACTAGAATTCATCCGAAATCTCCAACCTTCGACACAACATTCACAACACATTTTTCATCTTCCAATTTCATCAACAACAACCACAATTTGCACTTCAACAATTCCATTCCCATAATTACATAAACTATAATAAAATCACATACTTTCCGACAACAACTTAACAACAAATTTAGCATGCTAACTAGAACCATTAATCTTCCATTTACATCACAAGGCCACAACAATATAATTGACATACTAAAAAAATTCAATTCATCTCCCTTCAAAAAAAACACCACACGGCCACAACCTACACACACACACACACGGCTCACACACCACACACAACATCTCCATATTTTTCATTAAATTCTACTCACTATAATAATATAAATTTTCCATAAGAAAAGAGTAGAATTCTTACCTTTCCCAATTTTTCCACTTGATAAAAAAAGTACTCTCTTGCCTCCAAAGTTGTATCATATTGAAGAGGGTTTCCAACTTAATGGGAATTCTAGAAAGTTAAGATTTTTGGATCAAAGTTGATGGGAAATTTTTTTTTCTTTCTCCTTCAATGGTCGAATGGCCTCTTGTGGTGCTCTCTCTCTCTCTCTCTCTCTTTTTTTTTTTTGTGTTCTTGAAGGTTCTAGTTTGTGAATGAATGGTCCCTTCCTCTATTTTATTCCATGGGTTTTAATTGTTTATGGGCTTGGGCCCCTTTTTGATGGGTATGGCCGGCCACCTCTCAATATTGGGCCTCTTGTTTTCTTTTTCTTTTTTTTTCATTTTTCAAGCCCAATTTCTTTTGGTCCATATTTCGTAATCCACGAAACTAATTTCCGAAATTTCAATTTTTTCGCTTAGCCTTCCTCGATATTTCTACATCAACATTTCATGCACAACACACATATATTAAATAAAGATCAAATTATGGCCTTATTTCTTACAAGTCAAATTTATTTCGAATTTTCTGAACATGCAAAAATGCGGGATGTAACATCCTCTCCCCCTTTAGAACATTCGTCCTCGAATGTTAAATTAGCCTTATAGGTCTTACAAGTATTTTGGGGGAGTTTCTTTATATGGGCAGCATATATAAATCATTCATTAATCAACATAACCAAATACGGAATCTAGATTACCTGAAGGCATAGGAAACAGGTGAGGGTACTTCTTCTTCATCTCGTCCTCTGCTTCCCAGGTCATTTCTTCTCTATTATTATTTCGCCACAAGACCTTAACAGAGGGTACATATTTGGTGCGTAGTCTCCTCACCTGAGGATCCAGAATAGCTATAGGTTGTTCTTCATAAGACAATTCCTCCGTTACCTGAATATCTTCTATGGGGAATACTCTGGAAGGATCACCAATACATTTACGGCGCATTGACACATGAAATACCGGATGTAATGCCTCCAGGTCGAATGGTAAGTCTAGCTCGTAGGCGACCTCGCCTATCTTCCGAATAATCTGATAAGACCCAATATACCGCGGACTGAGCTTTCCTTTTCTGCCGAATCTCATTACACCTTTCATAGGCGACACTTTTAGAAATACCCAGTCGCCAATCTAGAACTCTAATGGCCGACGTCGTTTATCTGCATATGATTTTTGTCGACTCTGAGCTGCTAATAACCGTTCTCGAATGAGTTTTACCTTGTCGACTGCTTGCTAGATCAGATCTGGCCCAACCAATCTAGTTTAACCCACATCGAACCAACCGATCGGAGATCTGCACTTTCTACCATATAAGGCTTCATACGGTGCCATCTGGATGCTGGAATGATAACTATTATTATAGGCAAATTCGATAAGTGGCAAATGATCATCCCAACTACCTCTGAAATCAATAACACAAGCCCGTAACATATCTTCCAGTGTCTGAATAGTACGCTCGGCCTGTCCGTCGGACTGAGGATGGAATGCTGTGCTAAGACTCACCTGAGTCCCTAATCCCTCCTGAAATGACCTCCAGAAATTTGCTGTAAACTGAGCACCTCTGTCGGTTATAATAGATATAGGAACTCCGTGAAGCCTCTATCTCTTTAATATACAATCTGGCATAATCCTCAGCCGAATAAGTAGTCCTGACCGGAAGAAAATGGGTTGATTTCGTCAGTCTGTCAACAATAACCCATATAGAATCATACCTGTATGGAGTGCGCGGTAAACCTGTAATGAAATCCATATTGATTATTTCCCATTTCCAAGCTGGAATTTCCATTTCCTGTAGCAGTTCACTGGGCTTCTGATGCTCGATCTTAACTTGCTGGCAATTTAGGCACTGAGCAACGAACTCTGCAATATCTCTTTTCATACCGTCCCACCAATATAAACATCTGAGATCATGGTACATTTTTGTGGATCCAGGATGAACAGAATACCGAGCATAGTGTGCCTCTCCCATAATCTGTCATCGCAGTCCTGCAACGTCAGGCACACATAACCTGCCACTATATAGCAATACCCCGTCAGGTGACATCTCGAATTGGGTCTTTTCTTTATTAATGTCCACATCTCTGTACTGTACCAAAATAGGATCCTTGAACTGACACTGTTTTGCCTCTTCCATAATTGATGATTCAGCAACTTCTCGGACAGAAACCCCAGTATCTCCAGAGTCGGCCAAACGGACTCCAAGACTGGCTAACTGATGAATCTCACGAACCAATTCTTTTTTATCTGGCTGCACATCAGTCAAACTGCCCATGGACTTGCGGCTAAGTGCATCAGCTACCACATTGGCTTTCCCAGGATGATACAAAATATCGATGTCATAATATTTCAATAATTCAAGCCATCTTCTCTACCGCAAATTCAGCTCCTTTTGCTTAAAAATATACTGGAGACTCTTGTGGTCCGTATAAATATCAACGTGGACCCCATATAAATAATGCCGCCATATCTTCAAAGCATGAATCACCGCGGATAATTCCATATCATGAGTGGGATAGTTCCTCTCGTGCGGTCTGAGCTGCCGGGAAGCGTAGGCTATGACTCAACCGTGCTGCATTAACACGCAACCTATCCCAATACCAGAGGCATCGCAATAAACAACGTAGCCGTCTGACCCCTCTGGAAGAGCTAAGACTGGAGCTGTAACTAACTTTTCCTTCAGCATCTGGAAGCTGCGTTCACAGGCATCGGTCCACTGAAATTTTGCTGCCTTCTGAGTCAGCTTTGTTAATGGTGCCGCAATAGAAGCATACTTCTCCACAAATCTTCTATAATATCCGGCTAACCCCAGAAAACTGCATACATCTGTCGGTGTAGTAGGCCTAGGCCAATTCTGTACAGCCTCAATCTTCTGTGTATCGACCCGAATACCATCTGCTCCGACAATATGCCCCAAGAATACCACCGAGGTTAACCAGAATTCACATTTGGAGAATTTAGCATATAATTTCTGTTGCCGAAGTGTGCCAAGTACTGTTCTTAGATGGTCTGAATGCTCCTCTGTTGATCGTGAATAAACCAAAATATCATCGATAAATACAATCACGAACATATCAAGGAACGGCCGGAATACCCGATTCATTAGATCCATAAATACCGCTGGAGCATTAGTTAGCCCAAAAGACATCACTCTGAATTCATAATGCCCGTATCGGGTCCTGAAAGCAGTCTTTGGGATATCTGCCTCTCGTACCCGCACCTAATGATAGCCCGAGCGTAAATCTATCTTCGAAAAATATTTAGCACCCTGCAACTGATCAAATAAATCATCAATCCGGGGGAGGGGATATTTATTCTTTATAGTCACCTTATTTAGTTGTCTGTAGTCAATACACATCCGCAACGACCCGTCTTTCTTTCTTACAAATAATACTGGCGCTCCCCAGGGCGACGTACTAGGTCTGATGAAGCCTTTTTCTAATAGATCTTTCAGCTGCTCTTTCAACTCTTTCAATTCTGCAGGTGCCATTCTGTAAGGAGGAATAGATATAGGCTGAGTGTCTGGCAGCACATCTATCATGAAATCTACCTCCCGCTCAGGGGGAAGACCTGGAAGCTCGTCCGGAAACACATCTGGAAATTCATTAACAACCGGAACTGACTGGAGAGTAGGTGCTTCTGCTTTAGTATCATGCACTCGAACCAAATGATAGATATACCCTTTCTGAATCATCTTCTTAGCCTTGAGGTATGAAATAAACTTACCCCTCGGCGATGCTGTATTTCCTGCCCATTCTATAACTGGTTCCCCTGGAAACTAGAAGCGAACTAACTTATTCTGGCAATCAACAATAGCATAGCAGGAGGCTAACCAGTCCATACCCATAATAACATCGAATTCCATCATATCTAATTCTACCAAATCGTCCTTAGTACAACGGCCACATATAATCACAGAACAGTCTCTATATACCTGCCTCGCTATAATAAAATCCCCAACCGGCGTAGCTACCTCGAATAGTTCTATAAGTTCAGGTGTTATCCCAATTTTACTAGAGACAAGGGGAGAAATATATGATAAAGTAGAACCCGGATCGATCAATGCATACACAGCTCGAGAGAAGACCAATAATGTACCTGTGACAACATTTGGCGACGCCTCCTGATCCTGTCGGCTAGCGAATGCATAGATGCGGTTCGAAGGACCGCTAGAATCAGAAACCCCGCCACGGCATCTACCGCGGCCCGCTGATGCTGGCATACCTCGCCCTGCAGGGCGCATAACTGAAAGAGTGGAAGACGAGCCAGCAACTGATCTCGTCGGCTGAACTGCACCACCAGAACCACCCGCCAACGGACAGTCTCTCATAATATGGCCCTGGCGACCACAGGAAACATAGGCACCTGTAGCTCGATAGCACTCCCCCGGGTGGGACCTCCCACAATAAGAACACCGGGGCATGGGTGGCCTAGACTGACTGGGACCCCTGCTCGTCTGTGAACCCGAGGCTCTGGAACTCTGGCCCGCTCCAAAATACCCTGCACTGCCACATCGTCTACCTGTAGACTGTGTACCCCGGCCTGACGAAGGAGGATATCTACTAGACTCCTGCTGCTGAGGCTGCCCGCCTCGAGACTCTCCAGAATACCCAGCTGACCTGGCCCGCTTAGGCGGTCTCCTATCACGATCTCTGCCCGACTGATCCTCTCTGTGCCGGTCCTCCATCCCTTGCGCATAAGCCTGTAACCAGGTAATGTCCATACCAGTCTGCGATGCCATCGCCATACAGCTGTTAATCAAATAGCGATCCAATCCTATCACATACCGGCGCATCCGATCAGGCATCTAAGCTACTATGGCAGGTGCATATCTAGCAAGAGAATCAAACTTCAAGCTGTACTCTCGGACACTTCTGCCTCTCTGCCGCAACTGCAAAAATCTATCAACTCTTGCCCGCCGCAACTCTGGGGGCAAAAGGTGGCTGAGAAAGGCGGCTACAAAATCGTCCCATACGGCCGGTGGAGCATCCTCGCCTCTGGACAACTCCCAAGACTTGTACCAATTAATCGCAACATCTCGCAATCTGTGTGAAGCTAACTCGACAGACTCGGTCTCAGAAGCCCTGACCAGTCTCAACGAGCGCTGCATCTGTCGAATGAAATCCTGGGGATCCTCCTCGGGCTTGGACCCGTAAAACTCTGGAGGACCACAAGTCAAGAAATCACGAACCTTCAGACTGTCACGTCTGTCCATATCATCACCCCCTAGCCCGCGTCTGCGAGCCTGTCCTGCTACCAATGTCGTCAACAACTTAACAGCCTCTCTCATCACCCTATCCTCCGCCGCTGGCTGAGGAGCTGGGGGCGCGGGCGCTGGAACTACTGGTGGAGCCGCTTCAGGTTCCTCTGATGATGATGGCGTAGCAGAGCCCGCTGACTGCGGCGCAATATCGGGCATAGTCTGAACACTAGCCCGAGTAACCCTCTGTATCTGGCTGGTCTCTCCTGCCACTGCTTTGCCCTTCAGGGCAGCTGTCGTCTTCTTCGGAGGCATCACTGTAAACATAACAATCGGTCAGAAGAGATCATCCTAATAGCACAGCTCTATCGCACGATCTAAGATCCAAAAAAAAGGTAACACCCTAAATGTCCTGTAGCCTCCTGTTTATAGATGTGGTGTATAACACACCGATAAACAAGACTCTACTAGACACGGCCTGTAGAGATTCCGAGGACAAACCGCTCTGATACCACTTCTGTCACGACCCAGCCCCGTGGGCCGCGACTGATGCCCTACTTGGACACCCAAACAGACTTACATACCGGATTGACATATCAAAAACTTAATCAAACTTGACACACATTAATTTAAGCAGATACTGGAAGCAATTATCGTCTTAAGCGGTCGCCCGTACAGAAACATCATATCAAATCCTGTAGGCTGGCGGAATAGACATCGCCCAGATAAACACACATATACAACATATGGGCCGTTTTGGCCATAATAGCAACGGGACCGCATTAAGACGCAAATCATAATCACAAACGAACAAACATGACCCATGACCCACATATATGACTACAGGCCTCTACAAACCATGACAGAAACATATGACGGGATAGGGCCCCGCCGTACCCAAATAGTCATATATATATATACAGAACATGCATAACAGAAGATATGTACCAGAAATATGAGCTCCGGATCAAAAAGGAGTACTCCAAGTGGCAGAATATGTATCCTATACCGGAGGATCACCAAAACGAGCGTCCGTACCTGCGGGCATGAAACGCAACCCCCAAAGAAAGGGGGTCAGTACGGAATATGTACTGAGTATGCAAAGCATGAAATACAGAAATCCGAATCATAACTGAAGTGTGGAGTACAGAATATGGATACAGAATCGGTATATCAAAACTTGTGCTGAAAATGTATATGTATATCATGCAAATGAAAATCATACATAGGGCTCAGGAACGTGGTCGCCACTCCGACGCTGGCGCCACAAAACATCATACTCTAGAAAGTTTCAAATCTCCGTACGATCTCTGAACATATCATATCATCAGAACATATCGCATCATCAGAACACATCATATGCCATGTCACATCATAACGCCGTATATAAGCGGTACCCGGCCCTACGGCGAGGTCTCGGGAACCGTAACACATCATACTGCCGAATATCACATAGTGCGCACGATCACAAAACCGGCCCGGGTTCCGGCGAACGATATCATAGTAGTAGGCACTAGCGGAGTAGTGCGAAAACCATATGCACATACATATTTAAATGAATTCCAAGACTCGACGAATAAATACATATACATACTGATATTAGAAGGCTCAAAGTAAGCATCGGGTCCATCGGAATTAGTATACAAAAGTTTCGAACTTTCAAATTACAGAACTTTCGATAAACACATCATAAGTCATTTTCTGAAAATTTAGTATCTTTTATATTGAGAAACTTTCAAATAACATTATAGGGTACTTCAAACGGAGCCTTAGGATCATATGCACATATCCAAAATATACATATCCAAACTTAGGCCATATCAAATATTTTTCAAACCACATCCGGAAACGTATCGGCTAGTGCTCCAAACATAATAGGCATGTGTCAAGTCATATAGAATAATTCACGGAAATCAAAGACATAGGCCATCCTAGTGGCTCTAGGAGTAGAATATTTCTTTAGAGCATACATATATGTCATTCGTTTATTGCATAAAGGTCATGCCAAAAGGAAGAACGGTAAGCTTTACATACCTCGATCGCTCACTACCAAATCTCGATCACTCGCCAAACAAATCCCGACTCAAGTCTCGGGCTCTCCAATATCTACAATAATATTATCAATTACCCAAAAATTAGCTACAAGTACTTAGAATTTTAATTCTAATTAGTATTTGTCTACCGAAATTTCGGCAGCATCTCCCCTGTAAATTCAACATCCCCGAGAATTAAACTCGGCCAAATTCATCAACAACCATACCAACAATACCAACAACCATACCAACAATACCAACAACCATACCAATAACATCAAAAACCACTTCAAAACACATTCTAACATTAGTAACCTTCCTTTCAACATAATTCATCAACATTCAATTCAACTACGAATTTTTCAAGCTAATATCGACACTTACCCACTCACTACCAATTTAAGATCATTCAAGTGCAATTCAAAAGCATTTCATACCCTTCTACAAAATATACAAAAATCCCACCAAGACTAGAATTCATCCGAAATCTCCAACCTTCGACACAACATTCACAACACATTTTTCATCTTCCAATTTCATCAACAACAACCACAATTTGCACTTCAACAATTCCATTCCCATAATTACATAAACTATAATAAAATCACATACTTTCCGACAACAACTTAACAACAAATTTTGCATGCTAACTAGAACCATTAATCTTCCATTTACATCACAAGGCCACAACAACATAATTGACATACTAAAAAAATTCAATTCATCTCCCTTCAAAACAAACACCACACGGCCACAACCTACACACACACACACACGGCTCACACACCACACACAACATCTCCATATTTTTCATTAAATTCTACTCACTATAATAATAAAAATTTTCTATAAGAAAAGAGTAGAATTCTTACCTTTCCCAATTTTTCCACTTGATAAAAGAAGTACTCTCTTGCCTCCAAAGTTGTATCACATTGAAGAGGGTTTCCAACTTAATGGGAATTCTAGAAAGTTAAGATTTTTGGATCAAAGTTGATGGGAAATTGTTTTTTCTTTCTCCTTCAATGGTCGAATGGCCTCTTGTGGTGCTCTCTCTCTCTCTCTCTCTCTCTCTCTCTTTTTTTTTTTTTTTGTGTTCTTGAAGGTTCTAGTTTGTGAATGAATGGTCCCTTCCTCTATTTTATTCCATGGGTTTTAATTGTTTATGGGCTTGGGCCCCTTTTTGATGGGTATGGCCGGCCACCTCTCAATATTGGGCCTCTTGTTTTCTTTTTCTTTTTTTTTTCATTTTTCAAGCCCAATTTCTTTTGGTCCATATTTCGTAATCCACGAAACTAATTTCCGAAATTTAAATTTTTGCCCTTAGCCTTCCTCGATATTTCTACATCAACATTTCATGGACAACACACATATATTAAATAAAGATCAAATTATGGCCTTATTTCTTACAAGTCAAATTTATTTCAAATTTTCCGAACATGCAAAAATGCGGGATGTAACATTTGTAATCAAGTAATACAACCGGCATAGCAATCCAAACAAGAATGTATTTTACTTTGCTCATTTGGTAGTTATAAGTCAATGTTTAAATCCACTCCTATTAACAACTTTTTTTTTGCCCCATAGGGATGCTCACAATATTAGTAGGTCTAGTTATCCACACCATCCATAATCATATTGTGTTTGTCGTTGATGATAGCTTTACTCTATCGCTTTATTGTCGTACGGTAACTCACAACTCGTGATCATCTTTTTCTTTTTCAACTCTTTACTTCATATGCTCTACTCGTGCTAACTTGGTATAGGATATTCGTAGGAGATGCACCCTTCTTTAATTATAACGCGACTACTTCTCAAGTGCACGTACTTTGCGGCATATTTCCTTCTCTTTCTTTTCTCATTCTTATTCCTTTACATTCCTTCCTCCTCAATTTATCTTATTTCCTCCCGTTTTATAATCAATCCTTTATTCTTCACACGAGGAACCCTATGCTTAACTTAGTACCGCAACCCTTTTGAGTATACTACCTTTGTACAATCCATTCTTTGCTTCCAGAACTTATACTGTTCATTCTGATCATCTCCTCTCATCCTTATTGTGTTGGTCCTTTCGTTATTCATCTTTCTGTATTCTTGGTCTTTTACATCCTGCTAAAAATATCGCTCATATTCTTGATTATGCCAATCACAAACTACTACTACTCTGCCATCTCAGTCTTCTCTAATTTCTTTTTTCAAGTGGACTTTCCCCCTTTAGCTTGTTATCATTTCTGTCATTGAGGAACCCCTATGCTAGACTTTCCCCTAACCAGGTCTTATAAACTTTCTCATCTACTACTCCATGGTTCGCTTGTTGGTTTTATATTTGCATTCACTGTTTATTCATATAGAACATGTCACATCTTTAGTCGTTTCCTCGCTATACTTTGTATTACCATTCCTATTACGTTCTCATTATACCCTGATCATAATCAACTCTAGAGAGTGACACTTCTTGATCTCATTCGCAATCCCGCTTATACAATAGAATAAACCTCGTGAAGTAAGCATACTTAACCTGGTACTCTTTCTAGTTAGCCCTATTACACTTACCATATAAATAGTTGTACCAACGTATTCTCATTCATTATAACCCTTCGTATTCGTACCTCTGTCTCCGGGTACTATTACTTTATTTGCTAGTAAACTTATCGTATCTTACTCACACTTATCCATCCAATCAATACTCCACTGTCACACTCTATTGGAGTTATCCTTTCTCTTCCATGTCATGTTTTAGTACTACCACGAATTTCTCTTTACCTTATCAATGTCTTTCTTATAACTACTGTTATTATCAATTCAATAGTATTTACTTATCTCGTATAGTTGTTAATGATACTCCTAACTTAATCTCATCCCGCCATTACTTTTTGCACAACATATTTTTCCCGTTAGGACATATTACAGGCTTATATCTTATCTCCTTTAGATTCTAGGAAAATTTCGGCAGAGTTTCCTCTATATTTCTTACTATCTCAAAACCTGCACACAACAAATACCAACAATGCCTCACAGAGCCTATATATATATATATATATATATATATATATATATGCGACATATCTCAGCCACACAGGGCTCTCACTTTCAAGTAAAAGCTCAACGATGTTGAAACTTACCTCATATAGCACGCTTCAAGATGTGCCTGATCCTTTAGCAATCTGCCCTGTTACCTCTTCCTATTTACTTTCTCTTTCATTCTTCGGCTTTACGTTTCGATCATATCTCAATATTCTTACTTTATTTGACACAAATTTGTCGTACCGTTCCTTACCTTCGTTCTGATTCATTCAATTTGCTTAGTTCTCAACTTATAGCTGAAATTATCATTAAGAGACACATTTAATCAATTTCTCTGTCATATGAGCACTGACTTACTTTCACGACAATCAATTTATCATCATATAATTACATATTTCGATAACGTAGCCTCAACGAAAGGGCTTACCTCCGTAGCTTTCAATGTCATCTATCACTTTCTTCTATCATTACCATTCTTCTGCTGCAATCAGGGGTTAGTATAAGGAATCTCATTTCCTATGGCTTAGCTCTATCGCATGATCTTAGAGATGAAAGAAGAGTAACCCTCCTTAGCTCTATCGCACGATCTTAGAGATGAAAGAAGAGTAACCCTCCTAAATGCCCTGTAGCCTCTTGTTTATAGATGTGGCGCGCAACACACCATAAACAAGACTATACTAGACACGGCACGTAGACACTTCCTAGGACTGAACTGCTCTGATACCACTTTTGTCACGACCCGACTAGGGGCCATGACGGGTACTCGGGGCTATGCACCGAGCACCGCTCATTCTGCTACTTATCATACTCGTTAAACGTTCATTCATCAAATTCATACTCAAATCATAGGAAAAATCATTTTTTTTTCATTTGGAAACATAATTACCTTTATATAGGTAATCCCTTCGGCTATCAAATAATACACACATACATATATACATATATATGCTTATCAAAATCGTGAGACCATACTACCCACACATACGTATCTACGAGCCTCTACTAGAATGCTAGACATATGGACGAGACAGGACCCCGTCGTGCCCGAAACATACATGTACATAAAATGAAAAATCAATGGCACCTCCAGAATAATGGAGTGGTTTCGACACTCTGCTTATCGACAACTACAAATTTGGGTCTCCTCCCTGCTTACCTGTGGGCATGAACACAGCGTCCAAAGAAAACAGACGTCAGTACGAATATTGTACTGAGTATGTAAGGCATGAATGAAATAAACATAATAGAGAATCATAAGACTTAAGATGAAGACATAACCTGCTTAACTTTTAAGGGAGGATACCTTTCATGCCTATATCATATACTACCACAGTACATGTATCATCATAGCTCATACATCGTCGTATCACACATACATATATATCATAACACCGCATCCGCTCATACACATTAACGTTATCCGCATTCGTCCACGTTGTGGCTCGACAGTATCACCTACATATTTTCCGGGCCTTTCATACATACATCATATATATAATCATAGCATATACGTATTTATATCATATACTACCTGGCCAACCAAGGCTTCAGGGTTATTACTACTTGGCCCTACCAAGGCTTCATGGTTATTACTACCTGGCCCTACCAAGGCTTCAGGGTTATTACTACCTGGCCCTACCAAGGCTTCAAGGTTATTACTACCTAGCCCTACTAAGGCTTCAGGGTTATTACTACCTGGCCCTACCAAGGCTTCAGGGTTATTCGTACCCAACTGCAGAGGTGTGCGCGCGTTACGTAAATATATACATATTCTATCCGGCCTTATAAGCTCGGGATTTCATAATAGTCATACATAAGCACATATATATATATACATAAAAGCCCACAAATATCTTTAGCGTCATCACTATTATCATCGTCATCATTATCATCCTCACAATCGACATCATCATCATTATCATCATCACTATCAACATCGTTATCATTATCATCACATATGTCTCATAAGCTTATCACAACCTTTCATGGAGCATACATTTGGATTTATAGACAATCTATGAGAATCGCATCGTATTCGTAGCATGAACTTCGTAATAATGTCGGATAATAAACTTTATAATATCTAGCTTAGGCTCATCATTACTATTATCGTATCTATGACACATCTCTTTCCTTAATCTCATATGGAACCCCTTATGAACATAGACTTGTAACCTTTCGGAACATTGGTCATAGGACACGTATTAGAGCTTATAGACAACCTATAACAATGTCGGGGTGATACAAGGTCGAGAGCCCTCGCTTCGATTATGGAGCATTCATAAGCATTACCTCACCTTGAAGGATTAGCATATAAGGTGAGTGTAGTCAATGAATCAACATCAAAGGATGGTAGTATGGATCATTAGCCTTGTGGAATCATAATCTTATAGGACATAGAATTTTTAGACTTAAACTCATCATCATCATCGGTATAATCATGCTCGTAACATATCTCTTCTCTTTATCTTGTATGAAACTAGTTATACTCGTAGACTCATAGACTTCGATACGTAGGAAATCATGAAGAGGAAGGGAATACCATATCATAGGATCCATGCCTTAGAAAGAAGGGACTAGCCTTACATACCTTTTTCGTTTAACAATTTCCATCACTTGATTGGTCTCCTGCAATGCTCACATTTCTACCTTCAAGAGAATTCGCATTCATATTAGCTAATCGATTATATGAACGTGCTTACTAAAGCTAGAGAAAATTGGGCAGCATTTCCTTTGTTTATACGACTTCCTCCATATCATATATCAACTCCTAGACATCAATAATAATATTCACAATATCATACACAACAATTTTCATCCACCTATTTTATCCGCAATTCATAATTTCACTCCAATTCACCCATAATCATGGTCATAGTATACTAGTACGTTCTCTCACTTGTAATACTTATCCCATGTCCTTAATATCATTTATAGCATAACTATATCACAACACATCAATAATCATAACTCAATTCAAGTTATCACTCAAAATGACACTATTCACCCTTTCATGACCCATTTCCTATATCCTTTTACAATCCAAGTGTTTCAACTTTCAAATACCTTAATCAACATGTAAATACCATAAAACTTACCTTAGATGGTGTAGGAATGAACCTTGAGTGCAAACACTTCACTTGAGCAAAACCCTAGTTCACTTCTCTTAAAATTCTTGGCTTAGATGACTTTAATGTGCTTCACACTCTTGATTTTTGGTTGGTTTGATGAAGTTGGTCATCAATTTCCTTTGGTTTCTTGTAGATGAAGAGTGGAGAATATTCTAGAGAGTTCTTGGCTT
Source organism: Lycium barbarum (assembly GCF_019175385.1). Taxonomy (NCBI): domain Eukaryota; kingdom Viridiplantae; phylum Streptophyta; class Magnoliopsida; order Solanales; family Solanaceae; genus Lycium; species Lycium barbarum. Next base: position 64,143,741 of record NC_083344.1, on the reverse strand, counting down.
GTGGAGAATGAAAAATGAAAATGAAATAAATGAACTTGGGTCTCTTATTTAAAACTTGACAACTATCCCGACGTCATTATACAGACAATTATACAGTACGTAAAAATTTATACGGTCCGTATAATTGACCGTAAAACTGCTCCAGTGACCATGCTACTCTGTGTCAATTTGACGGCACATTATACGGGCCGTAGAATTTTATACGGTCCGTATAAGTGACCGTGAAATTAACCCTTCAGCAATTTCATTCTGTGACACTTCTACATTCCATTATACGGGCCATAAAACATTATACGGTCCACATAATCAACCATATAACCCATCTTTTCACTGATCTTCTTCTTGTCACTTCGTTTGATCTCCAATCCATAGGGAACCTTCTTGACACTTGTTTAGCACCTCAATACCAATCTAGGGGATGTTATCACTCTTCTCTAAGACGTCATTACGTCATCATTAATTCGTCGCTCATAATTCCTACCCGACGCACAATATATCCTTTACTTCTTTTGTCAAACTTCTTTCTTTACGTCTAATGTCTTGAACCTCGATTAGGATCGTCAAATGCTATCTCTCACTTATCCGAATCATCGTATACCTCATGCTCTTCGCTAGCCCATTCACTGTACGCTAACAGGAAATTTTCCAAGGTGTAACAATATCTCACCTTGAAGGAACTAACATTTTAAGGTGAGCGTACACAAGGAAAAGCATCAATGGAACCATACTTAGAATGGTTAGCTTCATGAACATCTTACATCACTCTATGACTCTTTATACTTAACTCATCATCATCATTATCTTGCTCGTCGTATCTCTTTTCTCTATCTCATACATATATAGCTCATTATAGTCATGGACTCATAGTTCCTTTATTTAGGGAGAGCATGGAAAATTTAGAAGATTCATGTCATAGGATTCATGTCATGGAAAGAAGGGACTAGCCTTACATACCTCTTTACTTTGCTACTCTATCGCTTGATCGTTCTCCCCCAACGCTCACATCTCTACCTTCAAAGGAATTCGCTTCAACATTAGCTACTTGATTATATAAACGTGCTTACTAATGCGGCAGCATTTTCTTTGTTTATACAATTTTCCTCATTTTACATATCAACTCCCACCATCCATCACAACATTCACAATATTATACCCAAAAGTCATCATTCATCTACATTATCCGCAATTCACAATTTCACTTCAATTCCTTCATAATTGTGGTTATATTTCACTATCGCGTTTTCTCACATATAATACTTATCCCATGTTCTAAATGTCATTTATAGCACAACACATCAAGAATCATGACTCAATTAAAGTTATCACTCAAAATGACACTATTCTCACTTTCATGACCCATTTTCTATATTCTTTTTCAATCCAAGTGTTTCAGCTTTCAAATACCTTAACCAATATGGAAATACCATAAATCTTACCTTAGATGGTGTAGGAATGACCCTTGCGTGGAAACTCCTCACTTGAGCAAAACCCTCTTTTCACCATCACTTGGATTCCTTGGTTTGGATGAACTTTAATGTGCTTCTTACACTTGATTCACTTAGATTGATGTAGTTGATCACTAATATTTCTTGAATTCTTTTGGGAGAAATTTTCTAGAGAGAAGGGGAGTGAAAAGGGAAAATGAAATACAATGAACTTGGTCCCTTATTTAATACATAAATTCTAACCCGTCACGAACATACAGACCAACATACGGTCCGTATCTTTTATACGGGCCATATGTCTGGCCGTATGTTTGTTCTAGTGAAGGTTTCCCATCTTGGCTAAATATACAGCCTAACATACGGCCAGTATTATTTATACGGCCAGTATGTTGGGTCGTATAATGCCCAGCTATTCCGATTTCGTTCTCGTTGACTCGTTTGATCTCCAATCCTTATGGAACCTTCTTAACACTTGTTTATCACTTCACTAACAATCTAAGGTATGTTATAACTCTTCTCCAAAGCATCATTAAATCATCATTAACTCTTTACTCGTAAATCCTTTCCAATACATAACGTATGTCTTGCCTTCCTTAACAACTTCTGTCTCCTACTTCACATGTCTTTGAAATATCATTCAGAATCATCAAATGTTATTTATTACTTATCAAAACATCGCATATGTCGTACTCTTCGTCAGTCTATTCACTGTGCATGAACGGAAAATTTTTTGAGGTGTAACAGAACCCTTACGGATTATGATATCTGTGAGCTATCTTTATGGTCCTCCCAGAAATGATTATGAGATGCATGTTTAGAGGTGCTCGGTGTGTTAGCTCTGGGTGTCCGTCATGTCCCTCTAGTTAGGACGTGACATTGAACAAGCGGATTTTTCGGTCATGCTTATGATTCGGCTAATCTTCAGACCATGTTTTATGGCCTCTCCTATTTTTACTAATTTAGAGAAAGGTCTTCACGCCGTTGAAAGCATTCTATCATAGAAATATGTTTCTTGTGAATGGATGAAAACCGACACAAGTTCTTCTTCGCCCATAGGAGGTTGTACTCGAGTAGCCTCTGTCCTCCACCGGCTCGCATATCCGCCGATATTTTCGGTGGACTTCTGTTTTACTTTCTCCAAGTAGTATCTATCCGGCACCATCTTCATATTAAATAAAACTATTTCCATGAAAGCCGCAACCATGTCTTTCTATGTGACCCAACAACATATGTCTTACGCCGTGAACCATTCTGAGGCTTCTCCAATCAAACTTCGGCTAAAAACCTCATCATGACTACTTGGTTGTCTCGGACACCGACCAATTAGTCCTACTAGGCCCGTAGATATGCCTTAGGGTAGCCCGTCCCATTGAACAACTCGAAACGGGGTACTTAGAAGCCTTTGGGTAAATCCAGGTTGGGATGCATGCACAAATCGTCATAATTCAGGCTTGTGCCAGTGAGGGTAGTCTTCATGGATCGTTCGAACATTGCGGTCATCTTCTGCTCAAGCCTTTCTTCCTGTTTTTACTGCTCAGCCTTCCATGCTTTTTCCATCTCCTCATAATGGTAAATTTCCTGATTGGGTGAAAAGGAGCCTGGTGTAATAGGTGTGTGGAAAAATACAGCAGGGCGAGTTCGGGTAATAAGGGTGCTTTTATTGATTGGTAGTGGGATGATGCTTGGTTTTATAGTGATGCCGAGATGGGTATTTTGTGGTGTTGGGTAAGAAGGAATGGAGTGAGCGGTTCCGGGAATTTGGTTAGTGTGAAGTGGTGGTGGGATGTGGTTCGAGGCACCAATGTGTCCATTGATTAGGGTAAATGGCATGGTGGTCATAACGGATCTAGTGGGGAAGTTATCAGGTAGTGGTGAATTCAAAGATGGAAAAAACGGCGAAGGCCTTCTTTCTTCAGCTGGGGCCTCTCGGGCAGCATTAGCAACTTTGCTTCGCGCCACTTCTTCTTGAAGATGGGTGATTTTTTCAAACATCATTTTCATGAATCCTTTAGTAGGTGATGACTCAGGCAGTTTACATAGAGGCGATTCTCTGAGAGCAATGCCAGTGGGGGTAGTTTCGTTCTCTGAAGTACCAGTCATCTTCTCTTTGCCTTTATCTTGTAGGGATAAGGATGCTATTGCAGCTTTGGATCTTGTGAAGTATGCCAGTGTGAGCACAATCAACTTCTCTTTCTATAAGAAAAGAATAACTCAAAGGCAAACAGAGTTAGTTTGTCAGATAATGAAAAGAAAATCAAGATATCACACATAGACTGCAGTTTAAAGCACTTAGCACACAATTTAGGTGAAGCTGGTCAGGCATATTCTATTCGCACCACGGGCTCTTCCCTGGGGCTTGATGGCGTAGCAGAGGCTCCTTCCCCTTTTGGGCTTGAAGGTGCGGCGGAGGTTTCTTCTCTTTTTAAACTTGATGGCGTAATGGAGGCAGCCTCCTTTGATGTCCACGTGGGCTCCTGCGGTCCGATTCCATTTCTTCTTTGTGGGACTCCTACACTATCGGGATGTATTCGAGAAGAATCCCTTTTCCCTTGTCAAGGACATTCTCCCCTTGAGCTTCGACATGTTTTTTCGAGCGAACTCTCTTTCGAGTCTATTAACTCATCTGCCTCTTTAATCTTGGCTTTGATCACTCGAATCTGCTTTTCAAGATCTTAAATCTTTTGGTGCAGCGAGACCTTATTCTTTCTCATAACCTCGAGATCGGGTGCCTTTTTTTTGTTCATCTTCATATTCTGATAATGTCACTAGGCTTAGTACATGTGGTTTTTTTCATTGTTTTTCTTTGGGTGAGTGGAAGGTATTCGAGATCAATTCATATAAACGAAACATATGAAAGCAAATAAAGTCACACAAAGCATTTTATAATATTATACTACGCGCACTCCTAAGCATACTAACCGTTTGAAACATAAATGTGCCATTTGAATCAAACCATTGCCCCATAATCATTAATAATAATATTCTTCCCCGAAGGGGTAGAAAAGATAAAGTAATGACAGTGCATAAAATAACCAGCAGAAGTGTCCTCCAGTGGTGGATGATGAAGCCCGATCCCTATCACTCTTGGCTTTCTTCGCTTTCCGAATGGTAGTCTTGGTATAAAGATGGGCCAATGTCAAAGTGGACTCCATAAGAAACCCTTTCTGTGTGAAGGTTAGTCGAGCGACATCATCTAAAGTCTTCTTTATTCGATCATCCAGCTCAATCAAAAAATCATTAGTAAGCTCCAATCTCGTGTCTCAGACTTTCTATGATTGCTCAATTTTCTCCAAATTCTTGGCATCTCTGTCATCGGCTCTCCTTTGAAACAAACAGGCTCGGATCTCGGCTTACGAATCCTTGTCTTGGACACAGCAGTAGAGGATAGGTCTAGGAGGAAGCAGGCCTTGTATGTCGACCCTCAACCAATCCTTATACTCCATGACATAACCCGACAAAACCTATCTTCGGCTAAGGTATCGGGACCCCAAATTATACGACCCTTCTATTCTCGTACACAATCCAAAGCTCTCGTTAGTCTATCAATGTCATTGTCAATGATGAAATCCCCCATGCCTCCTATCTGGGGTATGACTTGGATTCTCACGAATTGTCTCAAGACCCTAGCAGGTGCATAAGGGTGAATCCCTCGCATTCCCAAAAGTGGCAAGAATGGACACTTTCTTCCTTTAACCACAACATCAGTGGACACAAAGTCATGAAACATCCATTGAATGCTTTCTTCCTTCAGTCTAGAGAAAGTGAATGTCCATCTCAGTCGGTTTTTCTCTCCGAAGTTTGGGCGAAAATCCCCAAGATTGTCCCTTTCAACCGGCTTACTTAGGTGTTGTTCTCCCCTAACCTTGACCATATGCTTGAGGATTCACCATTGTAGGAGTAAGTTGCAGCCTTGGAAGTATTTGTAGTGATTCCGATAGTGGCTCAGCGCTCGATACAAACCGGCTAGTATAATTGGGGTTATGTCAAAGTATTTGGTTTCTTCTTTCTGGGTTATGCCGTAAAAGATGGCTTGGGTGACTGAAATGACTCGGATATCTATGGCTAAGGACCAATCCTTGGGAAAAACCATAGTTCCCAGAAAGCAAATGGCGAAAGCCAAAGGTTTGGTGGCCGTCCACTCAGTATAAGTCTTGAATTCCCCGGGATGCTCCATAAATCCATCTGAGCTTCCAAACCTTCTGTTGTCACTTCGCATTTCGAGGTCGCGCGGGCACCTACCTTTCCCACCTTAGTAGGCGAATCCTCTCATTGATTATACATCAATTAGGTAAAGGCGATTTATTTAAATCAATAGATACTTAGCAATTCAGCGAAAATTTCATAATATAGGCAATAAACTCAAGATTTAATATAATTACAACGATGTAACAAATACAAACTCGATCCAACTTCCCATAACCTGGTCTAGACTAGTACAAGAGCGACTAATGATTTCAGATTACCACTACATTCTACGACTCAATCTCCATCCTGAAATGAAATGGGAGGAGGCCTTCCAGATAGGCACTGCATATTTCCACATATGCTTCGATCAGTCACCTGAAATAATCTACACCCCAAAAAGGGTGTAGCAAGTGCAATATCAATACAAACCACGCGTATTGAGTAAGTGTCATTGGCCGACAATGGTTAGTAACACATATCGGTAAAAGAATTCACAGATAAACATGATAACAACCCAATCAAGTCATACAGCTATCTACCACACATTGTGTATCAATACCCTTAAGCATTAGTTTCACTCTAATAATTCACCAGTCAAGCTCACAATGATATCGGAACTCACAATATCATTAAATCGATTGTTTCATTCTAGTAGTCAACTCATCATTAAGACACCCGTTATCCTACATCACATAGAGACCAAACATATAACTAATCTTACGGACAGTCTATAGGATACCTCAACAAGTTCAATCAAAAAATCCAGATCCAAGTACACGTCATTGCCTAAGTAAAGACTCTAATCCCAAATGTGTCAAGTCTGAATAAATCAATCTGAATCCAAACAACACAAGTAAACACCGCATCATCTCAAACAAGCCATAATGCAATACAAGATGTATGGATGCAATGCCATGTCATGTAAATGAGGTGTACACATGTACTCCAGACAAAAATATCGACGTCTCGGTAGCACAACCCAGTATGACTCACGAAGTATGAGTGTCACCCGTCTCAAATCTTTGCCCAACAGACATACGGGACCCTGGATAATTGCTCATAGGGGGAGTCTCACCGAAAACACTCTGGGGCACCCGCGAAGTCCATGCACTAACAACAATTCCGGGATAACATTTGAATCGGCCATGCAACACCGATGCCCGAATATAACCATCAGACATAGACCTCCTCACAATCACTCAAAAGAGTTTATCAAAATATCAGTTTCACTCAATCAATGATACCGGATCATCACCGGGTATCGGCCATGCATCATGAATATGAGAGGATGTATGCAATGCACATATCAACGATTCCGAAATTAAACCTCGGACATCGACTTCTCACAATCACTCAGTAAAAGAGTTTCTCAAACATCAGTTTCATAAAATCAACGATTTCGAAATGGATTTTCAAACACTGGCCTTTTTACAATCACTCAAATAAGGAGCTTATCAAATTCAATTACTCAATCGATGATACCGGATCATCATCGGGTATCTTCCATGTATCATGAATGTGTGAGAATACGTGCAATAAGTATATAAAGTATCAACAATCAAGTTTAGTATCACAAGTACCAACAATGGGTTACGCCAACAATGTATCATATCACAATACCAACAGTGAGTATGCCAACAATATACCAATATCACAATACCAACGGTGGGTATGCCAACAATATATCTAATCACAATACTGTCACGATCCAAACCGATGAGCCGCGACGAGCACCCGCCACTACTGATCGACCACCCCTAAACTCACTTCCACTCTGTACTAAACAACTTGGTGGCCCACTTTGACTGATATTCCACTGGTACTATTCGCGGTAGCATTCATACGATAGACCTTATCTCAGAATCCCACAAAACATGCATTTGGATATGTATATGTAAGCATACAAGTAGAGGATGACAACGCAGACCAACTTGGTCACCGTACATACTGTACACAAACATGAGGGACAACTAAAGCCGCATGATTTCCCCACTATATACCACTGTCTACAGACCTCTATGAGGTATAACTTTAGAAAGGACAGGACAAGGCCCTGTCATACCCATATATCCGCATACCAGAAACAGTATACCAAAAGGCTACAACTCCGGATCAAGTGAAGCGCACTAACTGCGGCTGGGAGGAGATCCTACTGGTCTAGCTCGTCCGGGTGACTACCTGAACCTGCGGGCATGAACGCAGGGTCCACAAGAAGGGACATCAGTACGAATAATGTATTGAGTATGTAAGGCATGAATTATAACATAATAAGAAATATGGAGCATAACATGAGATAAGGAAATAACTTCTACATATGATTGCCTCTTAAGGCAGATACCATGCATGCTTAACTTTAAAGAAAACATTTCTCTTATATATATATATATATATATATATATATATATATATATATATATATATATATATATATAGAGAGAGAGAGAGAGAGAGAGAGAGAGCATAATCATTAGCTTGCGTCCGGGCCTCCCATGTCCGGGGTAACCATCTCATGCCGCCCACTAGTGGTGTCAGGTCCAGCCAACTAGGCCCGGTGTTATCATTATCCATAAGCTTCCCATCGAAGTGGTGTCATGTCCGGCCAACTAGGCCCGGTGTTATCATACATAAACATAAGGATGCATGAGAGCCCAATTAAAAGCTACAACTTTATCGGAGTGAGGTAAGGTCGGTAACCTCTGATTTATATTATGGAATAATCATCATCGCTAAATCTCACCTCGAAGAAAAGAATAACATGAGATGAGATTTATCAACACCGAATAAAATTGAGAAAATTAAGAAATAGCTCAACCTTCTCATATTCTTATTGAAGTCATAAGCTTGGGACTTTTGAACATGAAATCATCATCATAATCATCATAGAAATATTCTCATCTTTGACATCATCGTTATCATTGTAAAAACATGTCCGTCGTTGTTGTCATAAGAGCTTACAGAATCATAAATCTCTGATTTGGAAAATATAGACATTTTGGAAAAACACTTGTGGATTATCAGGAAAGGAGTCATGCCTTTGAATCATGAACTTCTAACTTGTGGAAGTAAGGAGGTTATGAAAAATATGTATGGAGTTATAACATAGGAGTTTCTAGAAATAGGATCATCGTTATCATAAAACATACTTATCTTTAGCATCAAAAGAACTCTAAGAATCAGGAGTCTCTAGCTCTTGAGAATAAGGACATTTTAGGAAACATCTATGGGTTCACATGAAATGAATCATGGGACATTTGGAAAACATCTATGGACTCACAAGAAATGAGTCATGCCTTTGGAAAGAAAGGCTAGCCTTAACATAACTGAAAATTCACATCCCGGCTCTTCCACCTATTTTCGGTCTCGCAATCTACATATAAGACCATTCATGCTATAATTAGGTCCATTGTTATATACTTACCCCAGGCCTTCAAATAAATCTTTCTAGAATCTGCCGAAATTTCGGCAGCATCTCCTCTGTTTATATGCCTAGCCCAAAATCGTAATTTAGCAACCAACAACAATAACATCAATACCAACATTAACAACATCACTTTCGACACCAACATGTGCCATAAAACAGCCCACACGTTGTTTTCCAACTACCATAACTAACCAACTTACTATACAAATATTTAACGACTTTTGTCTCCGAGAATAAACCGGTATTAACGTAAGTAGAAAGAGATTCATACCTTATTCTTGTCAAAACAGCAATATCTTCTATATCCACTTGAATGTACGCTAAAATCCACCGCAAAATAATCCTAGAATCATAACCAAGCATTATCTGGGCCTTGATTAACGCTTCGCCACTTGAAAATCACTCGAACCCTCAACTTTTTATCACGAAATTGCCCTTTATGGTGCTGAGCTCCCAATCTAATTTTTTGATGAAAAAATGGGGTTTTGCCCCTTTTATAAGGATCAAATTCGGGTCGGGGTCACTGTAGCAGGTTGGTGCTGTAGCAGTTACTGTAGCACGCGCTTCTGCTTTGTCAGCCCAACTTGTAACGTCCATAATTCTCTACTCCGATGTCTTATCGACGAGCGGTTTGTTGTGTTGGAAACTAGACTCGACGAACTTCATTTTAGACTTTTTGTTTCACTTCAAAACACTTCATATGCTAAGAGATATTCTTCCCTCAAGTTGGACCAAAATTTTCACACAAAACTTTACCCATCCCTTCTCCAAAGTCGTACTACTCCATTTCTTCCACTCATTTCCTTATAAACCCTTTCGGTATACCTTATATACATCCTTCACTCATTAAATATAAGTAATAATGCTTGCTCCTTATATTCCAAAGTGGTTTTACTTAACCATAACTCAACGTACTTACGTTTCAAATTTGATAAGTGCTTCTTCGAAGATACCCCGGTGTAACATCCAACCGTGGGTATGTCAACAATATATCAATATCACAAATACCACAATGGGTATGCCAATAATATATCTGAACCAAGACGGATAACGAGGTCTAATCTCTATAAACAACTCAGGGCATCGAGCCAACACAATAGAATTGGTAAGCACAAGTTAACGGGTAACTAGTCCCAACACACAACAGGTCAATTTACATTATTACCACTTTCTTAAATCAGCCTATTGGCTTAGAAAAAGTAATCTCACCTTACAATCACAATCATTCATCACAACTCTTTTTAGAACTCAATCACAACCGTTGGTGTATTTTAGCCTCCCATCTGTCAACTAGGTTCACTAGTAATGGCACAACACAATAATCACATATTTCGGGAATTTCTCATCATTAGACACAACAGTAGTTTTCACCCGCTACTTCCAAGTCACATATAACCACCGATATTAAAGAAAGCCACATCAAACAACCTAAGGAATCTACAGGCCATAAGCCCGAACACACAAATCACACAACAATACCATCCTAAGATTCCAACCCAAATCTCCAATTCCTATACATGCGTTCTCCGTTCCTTCTAGTACACGAATTATGAAGCTAACCGGAGTCTACAGAAAGGGAAGCCATAACCTACCTGGCAGCCGAACAGGTGCCACGAACCCACACGTTGCCTTGTCTTTCGAAGCATCTACAAATAATCAAACTCTATCACATATTAATTTTATGTAAGAAACCATGAATAATGATATCCATATTGGCTACTTTCTATTCGGGTCAAATTCCAACCCTTAATTTGGGAAAAACGGGCCCCAAGGGCAAAACGGAAATTTTATGACCAAAATACCAAATTCAATACTAAAAGGTCAAAACCCATTACCTTAATCATAGGAATACTTAATTAATTCTCAAAATCATTATTTATATGAAAAAACCCCAAATTTGGGTCTAAGAACCCTAACTTTAGAAGAAACGGCCTCTTGAAAAGGGTAAAATGGGAATCTCAAGGCCCAAAATTCAAGAAATGGAATGAATGATGTTAAATCAATATTAGGAACTCACTCAATCATTATTTGAACCCATAAAAACTGATTTGGAAACAAACCACAATTTGAACACCAATTTAAAACTATTAAGAAAGAGATTTAGACCTTACCCATAGGAACAATCTTGAGAAATAATCAAGAATCCATTCATCCCCAAGCTTCCAAGAGAGAAGGTATCCTAAATGAGGTCCAAATACGACATTGTCTCTGTTTTTCCTCTATATTCATGCCAAGATGACCTCAAAATGCAGATTGGATGGCATCATTGGATTCCTCATGAAATTTCCTTGAATTTTGGCTTTTGAATCGCCTCATTTGGACTTAAATGAGGGAGATACGAGGGTTTTAATATTGGACGCGATATCAGTTTTTAGCGGAACCACTTCAGCGGTCACCACTACTGCTAAAGCGGTCAAACTACTGCAGCGGTCCTAAGGGCGCTGTAGCGGTGCCGCTACAGTGGTAAGGGGTCCGCTGTAGCGGTCACCAGACACCATATGCCCCGATTTTTTAGTTTTTCGCCTCGGAACTCCGAAAACTCATCCGGTTCCCCATTTTGACAAACAAAATATGTAGATATAGCTAAAAACGCGCTAAGAACTCATTCATGCACTCGCAATTTCCATCTGAGGTCCCGTCGACCAAGTCAACCCCCGAGCGGCCAAAAACCAACTTTCCAACCCGATTTTCGATATTCATCTGAGGTCCGATTTCAACAAACAAAATATGAACCCACATGTAAAAACACGCTACGAACACACCCGTGACCTTGGATTTCACAACGGATATACCGTTGACTAAGTCAACTCCCAAAGCTCAATAGCCATTCACAAACTAAGTCCCAAAATGCAACTGAGTGCATTGGGAGCCGAACTAGACCCACCAATCAATCACAAATGGTCATCCGGACCTCTTGGAATTGACAAATTTTTGAAAGAAATAGGTTCCCCCAGAAGTCAACTCCCGGTCAAATGATTTTCACTTAAAGACAAAATTTTCTAGAAAACATTCCAAAGCACAAAACGATGCCTAGGAAGTCATGCCAACTATCTTCTCGGGTCAAAATAGTTCTAACAAAACTTAGGAACGGGTCAACGAGGGAAAAAATGAAAGAATCACGGTAACGACAAAACGGGTCGTTACATCTGTATAGGTCTCTAAAGGGTATGGTGAGGCCATGGGCCCAATTGACGTAGTTTAAAGAAAGCATTCTACAAATTTGGGAATAGGTGGATTTTTCTGGGATTAAAGCATTTTGGTCGGCTTTCTTCCTTCTTTTCAGCCCTGAGCCTACGTTAGTCAACACATCCCTAAACTCCTCCAGAGTTAGTGTCATTTTGAGCCCCTAAATCTGAAAACCATCTTATCCCTATCCCAGAATCCGATAATTACTTCTATCAATTCTTTGCAACCGTTCATAGTCATGATGGATGTCAAATTTCCTAAATGACATGAAATTCCTCTTTTCTCCTCCGGGGACATTTGGCCCTACCATATCGAAACTCAAATTTATTGTCATCTACAAAACAAAAACTAGAGTTGATTCCCCCCCCCCCCCCTCCCCCGACAATGGTTTCACTCGTAGGGACATTTAAACGTTTTTAAATAGCACATAATATGATATGCGGTGTTTTTCGGGTCATAGATCGTACTTGACATGGGGTAGTCTCCCTATCGGGTTGGGATACGTCTAAAATATCCAAACCACCCAGTCTACTTTACATTTGGATTTGGCTTAGCTCTTGCCGAGGCATATGCAAGAGTGGGTTTTTCGAATTGACCTTGGACCCGAGTGGACTACTCGGGGTGAACCGTTGTCTGCCATTGGGCGACCGCACACCAATTTAACGTTTAACGTGTTCCAAAGAAGGGGTGTTTCGGGTTTTTTAGTGAATGCTAGACCGCGATCTCGCGTGTCCCCTTTGAAACCATTCTTTTTGCCAGGAGTGGCAGAGTTTATGATATGAAATGAATGACAGTTTATAATTGCGGAATTTAAACACAGAAAAAAAAAAGTACAGTTAAAATCACATTATATTGAAACCCTTATGGTTAGAACCTAGGAAATCCCCAGCAGAGTCGCCATCTGTTACGGTTTGCTTTTACGCGGGTAAGGTATAAAAGTTACTATGAGGTTGTTGGTGCTCTAATTGGATTTTAATGTTTTTAGTGTCGCCACCTAATTTATTAAAGGAAAACTTGGAAAACCGGGTAAAAGATTTTTCAAGCAAAAGAGAAATCTTCGGTACCAAAGTTCTGGTGATCCCCTAGGGAAGCTTTTACACACCCTAGTATTAAATATCCGTAGATTACGGTTGACCTTCGAGCTTCAATGTGTGATTGATCGTTATCCCAGTTTTTTAATAAAGGGTTTAGCGACTTCCTAAAACACTAAATATTGATTTCCTAAGTTCTACACATGCATAGGATTTCAATATTTTCTTGCAAGAGTTTTTACAAGTATATATATACATAAACAGATATAGAAGGAAAATAAAGGAAGAAAGTTCAGGCTGGTGGGCCTACCCAAGCCCACCAGTAGACTATTTTCACTCATAGTTGGGCCATCAAATAATTTAGCTTCCCTTTCTTGCCCCATCGGACTCGATGAAAGAAGGTAGTTGGGTCTCTAGCCCAACTGGTTTCATACAAGGATGCGACCAAGTAAGGTTGTTTCATGCAATCAAAGAAGAAAGGAAAATATGGATTAGAAAGCATATAAACTGAGACATAATAAAAGAAAACTTTGTGTAATAAATACATATAAGTCATATAATTCTAAAATATACTCCATTTGATGAAATAGAAACTCAAATAAACATACACACCCACATGGAGTTAAAACAGCAAAGAAACAAGCCCAAAAATGCAAATAATTGTAGGCTTATAACTTTAAAGCCCACATAAATTGAAACAGCACAGAAAACAGGCCCAAAATTGAAATAAAGAAAAAACAAGCCCATAGGATCATTTTTTTAAAAACAATATAGGAAATGCCACACAAATAAATATACACAACTATCAGTCAATATACCATTGATATACACACCTATGGAGATACTAAAACAATCCAAAAAGGGAAGCTTTCACCCCCTCGTTCCTGATGCCGCACAAGATCCAAGGGGTTTCCAGGAACCCCAGGCATGGCAACCACACATAGATGTCTAGTATAGATGGTCAGTACTCAGCAATATTCATGAGAACAGTCTCCAGGTAAGCAACGAAAGAAAAGATAAGATGAACATATATCTAAGTAGTAAACAGACTTAAATGTAACCAGTTAAGACAACTATTAGGTCTTGTAGATCATTCATCAAAGCATGGATCAAATGAATTATCAACTAATAACAGTTTTAGGGGGTCAACTAAAGTATGGGGAAATCCACAGCAAAGTTAATCTATATCTAGAAGAAAAAGGGATGAAGAAGAGTAATAGTTCACTCAACAGACTTAATGTTATATCCCGTGTTTTCGCACATTTGGAAAATTGGAAATAATTTTGACTTATAAGAAATAAGGTTATAATTGATTATATCTAACACATGAGTTGTTTATGAAAGAATATTAATGTGTAAGTGTTGACGAAGGCCAAGGGCAAAAATTGGAATTTCAGAAATTAGTTTCGGGAATTACAAAAGGTGATCCATAAGTCATTGGGCCCAAAATAAATGAAGAAAATTTGGGCCCAATACCTTGGCGGTGGACGGCCAACACAAGGCCCAAACCCACCAATTTAATACAAATTTTCCCATGTGCTAATTAATATAAGGGGGGTTATATATGTATCATTATCTAATAGAAGCTTCATGAAATAAGAAGAGCAAAACAAATACAAAGAAGAACAAAAAAAAATAGAAGGGCATTCGGCCCTATGCTCCCACAAATCAATCTCAAAAATCTTGTTCCAAAAATTGTTATCTTGTGATTTTCTTACTAAATTAAGTGTCCTTTACAACTTGGTGTATTTGTTTTGGAAGAAGGAACACTTGGTTCATCAAGTTGACTACATATTCAAGTGAAGGAGATTGGAGAGAAAGGTAAGAATTCATTCCTTTTTATTATGTTATGAAGGTTTGCTTGTGTTGTGGTATGTAGAAATGAGTTGAAAGTATGGAAAAATGAAAGTTTGCAAAGTGGGTATGTAATATGGTATGTGGCCGTGTGTGTATATATGTTGTATACCTATGGTGAGTTGGATTTATGTTGTATTCTAGTTGTGTTTTGAAAATATGCATTTGACATTCTGGATATTACATTCATTTTTCTATACCTTCTGTTCCGGTTATTTTATTTCTGTACTTCCGGCTTTACATATTCAGTACATATTCCGTACTGAGCCCCTTTCTTCGGGGGCTGCGTTTTCATGCCTCGCAGGTACAGACGACAGGTTTGCTGATCCGCCCGCATAGGACCTTATTCTGCTATTTTGGAGCGTTCTTTTATTCAGAGCCTATATTTTGGTACAGTCTTCTGCTATTGTATATATGTACGCCATTCAGTGGTACGACGGGGCCCTGTCCCGTCTTATGATTCTGTTATGTTCTGTAGAAGTCTGTAGACATGCATGTGGGTTCTGTATATGTTTTTGGGTTGTTATGATCTGTGATGGCCCTATCGGCTTCCACGTACTATACCTGTGGATATGCGATATCTAGTAACGCCAATTGACTTTTGTATTGATATATTCTGCTAATATTCTAGTTTGGGCTATTGGGTACGTTTGGGTGTCCAGCACGGACACTAGTCACGGCCTACGGGGTTGGGTCGTGACACTTAAGCAAACTTATCATACCAAGATATGGACTACACAAACAACATGTTATACTCCGTATTTTCGTACGTCGAATTATTCACAAGCAAATCGACTCAAGTTAAAGACGGGATTGCTTCCGGACATGAAATAGGAACTTTCAATTTTCAATTTTAATTATTACATAAATTGTTTATAAATTTTATTTAGTGTATAAATATTATTGGAGATTAGGAACTAATTAATTATGATTAAATTATTAAGTAAGGGATTAGTGATTAATTAATTTAATTATTATTTGTGGGCCCTACCCGAAATTAAAAAAAATGGTCTGCCACGTGGCATCAATTGGTCAAGATTAGTGGAATTAACGTGTCACTATATAGAGAACCATATGAATATGAGTTGATTAATGAATCAACAATTATTCTATTCATTCTTTAATTGAAAGTTAGGAAAACAAATTGTAACAATTTCCATGGCTGCTCAAGGCCAGCCATTGATGGAGGAAAAAAATATATTTTTGCCATTTTGATGAAATTCGAGTGGTTTGCAAGTTCAAGGAGGTGATAGCAACATTGGATATTGAATCGAGGAAGAAGAAATTGTGAAATTTGAGCAATTAAGTGTAGAAATTCCTCCGAGAAAATTAAGGTAAGATTTTCATATTTTATGGTATAATTTTATTAATATTGTTGTAATGGAATTATTAAAATTGGATTGGACGAAATTGGAAGTAAGAAAATGCATAAAATTGATGTTATGTGAAATCGTGGGTTGAAATGGATTCAGAAAGGTTGTTGGGTTGTTAGAATTGTTATGGGCTGAATTGTAAGAATTTTGTATGTATATCTCTATTGTTGGTATTTCTGTGTTAATAGGAGGATAATTGGAAATTCGGCTTAGGCGAATATATAGGGGAAATGCTGCCCGATTTTCGTTAAATCCTTAACTAATGAAAAACCCTAATCGAGAAAGTATAAGTTAAAGAATAAGTTCTATAGGCGATTGGTCACATATTTATGAGCTAGGAAGTATAGTTACTAACGATAGCGTTACTTTTATATTAAATAGGCTAAAGGGGCGACGAAGCGAACGAGATTACGAATAACCTTCAGCAGGTATGTAAAGATGTCCCTTCTTTCTTTTGGCATGTCTTAGATTTAAGTGACGAATGATATGAGCTTTGGGGTAACTCTATTCATAAGTTTCGAGCGTGATTCATGATTCTTATTCACTTCTTGATGTTAGAACTCTTAAAATTATTGAGCTTCCCTCTTCAGTTTTCTATACGTTGGATAGTAGTCGATATATATAAGCTCCTATTCTTAGGAACTCTACGATAACTCATGTCTTGACTTCTATAAGCTGTTTCATACTATATTGACATATGTCTATGACTCCTAATGCTCTTTTGATATAATTTATAAAGACATTCGAGGGATACTTGATATGATTGTCGCTATTGATACTCAGGTGTTAATCCCTTCTTCTTATTCTGTTTGAGTCTTGATAACGTTTTAAATTGCATATGGTTGCTCACTACTCTGCTCGTGCATGCCTCAATATATCCTTCACCGAGTCCCGGGCCGGGTATGTTATCGTGCACAATTCCACTGCATTATTCACCGAGTCCCTCACTAGAGGGCTGGAATATGATATATATATATATATATATATATATATATATATATATATATATATATATATATGATGGTGTTATGCTGTTATGGAGTTATGTTGTGTTTTGGCGTTATGCTGTGTTATGGAGTTATGCTGTGTTTTGGCGTTATGCTGTGTTATGGAGTTATGCTGTGTTATGGAGTTATGTTGTGTTTTGGCATTATGATGTGTTTATGCTGTTATGCTGTGTTATGGCGCCAAAGATGGGGTGGCGACCATGTTCACCGAGTCCCATAATGGGTCGGGTATGATATATGATATTGACATGCATGATTTATTTTTCAAAAGGCAAGTGTTTTGGTATTGTGGACATTGTACTTGTTTTCTGTACACCTTATTTCAGTTATGATCCTTTTAACTGTATTTTATGCTTTATATACTCAGTACATATTCCGTACTGACCCCCTTTCTTCGGGGGGCTGCGTTTCATGCCCGCAGGTACAGATAGTCGGTTTGGTGACCCATCAGCATAGGACTTCTACTCAGCTTTCTTGGAGAGCTCCGTTGTTCCGGAGTCTAGACTTTTTGTTCAGATCTTATGATGTATATGTATGTTTACCCAGGGGTACGGCGGGGCCCTGTCCCGTCATATTTCACTGTTGACACTCTTAGAGGTTTGTAGACAAGTGTGTGGGTTGTACAAGTTCTGTTCAGTTGTGTCTATCCGATGTGCTATGATATGATGTCCTTCTGTAGTGGCAGCCTTGTCGGCTTGCATATGACATGATGTTGATGTGTAGTGGCATCCTTGTCGGCTTGCATATGACATGATCTTGATGTGTAGTGGCAGCCTTGTCGGCTTGCGTATCATTTTATGATTTGATCAGTTGTGACTCCTTAGGAGATGGTTTATTTGAGTATCCATATATGATGACGTTATGAACCGTTGGAGTTCTTTTGCAAATTTCCATATTGTTCATAGATTCAGTTTGATTATATTTTAACAGTTTCATATACGGGTGTCCAGTTCGGGCACTAGTCATGGCCCACGGGGTTGGGTCATGACAAAAGTGGTATCAGAGCAGTTCGTCCTCGTAATGTCTACAGACCGTGTCTAGTAGAGTCTTGTTTATCGGTGTGTTGTGCACCACATCTATAAGCAGGAAGCTACAGGACATTTAGGATGTTACCTTTCTTTCGTATCTAAGATCGTGCGATAGAGCCCAACCATAGGAAATGAAATTCCTTATACTAACCTTTGATTTCAGCTGAAGAATGACATCGACAGAAGGAAGTGACTGATGATATTGGAAGTTACAAAGTACATAGTTAAGTAACGGTAGGAAAGAGGCATGTCGGATAAGGTAAGAATATTAAGGTATGATCGACATGTAAAGTTGAAGAATGAAAGGGGAGGTAGATCGGAAGGTATAACAGGATAGATCGTTAAAGGATCAGGTACGTCTCGAGGTGCGATATGTGAGGTAAGTTCCGATATCCTTTATACTTTTACTGGAAATTGGGAGCCCTGTGTGGCTATGATACGATATGATATATAAGTATATATATTGGCCTTGTGAGGCATTGTTGGTATTTCCTGCGTGCAGGTTTTGGGATAGTAAGAAGTATAGAGGAAACTCTGCCCAAATTTTCCCAGAAATAGGAAAAGAAGAGAATGAGATATAAGTCATAATATGTCTTGAAAGTCGATACCGATAGGGGAGGATTTATTAAGTCGGACTAAAGCTTTAGCATATATGAGCAGCAAAGTTTGGAATTCATTTGGACGGACCAGAATACCTTCCAATCACATATTGCCTTAGAGAAATCTCATGTTGAAGGGAAAAAACGTCCGACAATTAAGTTTCACTTTATTGGAAGAGTACAAAGCATACAGCAAGTAGTTTGTGAACTAAATAGTTCGTTCATGACCCAAAAAACTTTTTGAGGGTAAACTATGTGAGTTAAGCGAGGGAAGTCTCGTGGTGCTTGTCGAATTCTAGTTCTGCTTGTGTAGTTTCGGAGGACGCTTCAAGGTGACGTAACCTTGGAGTGGGAGTGTTCTTGTGTTCTCGAGGTAGCATTTCATTATGTCCTTGAGTTTATTAGTTTTAATCAACTAATTGGAAATAGAATTTGTGGAAGGAAAACTCAAACTTGTGAGCTGTCATGGATCATGTGTTCCACGTGTTATTGATGAAATGCTAGGATAAATTGGAAAAAGCTTATGATACTGAGGGATGATGTAGGAAGAGGTGGCAAATCATAACAAAACGTTTTATTGAGGTATCGAGTGAACCGATAAGTAGGGATAAATTACGACGAATTTACAGTTAAAAGGGAGTAGTAGTATGATTGAGATAAAAATATGGAGGAGGAAGAGTTATGACAAATTATGAAGGTATTGATAAGACAGCTTGTGAGATACTAAGGGTAAGATCGATCAGAAAGGG
The DNA here is from genome assembly GCF_019175385.1 of Lycium barbarum. Taxonomy (NCBI): domain Eukaryota; kingdom Viridiplantae; phylum Streptophyta; class Magnoliopsida; order Solanales; family Solanaceae; genus Lycium; species Lycium barbarum. Next base: position 64,123,863 of record NC_083344.1, on the reverse strand, counting down.
GGAAGGGTTAAGCACGCCTAGTCCACAGAGTGTAATTAAAACATAGTATGAATCGTGAATAAGGTTAAGGAGTGTTACGTTATAGGATGGATTACGAACAGGATGTAATGTGAATACCATAAGGATTGTTATAGAAATGAGTAAAGCCTAGCAAGGAAGTAACTAAAGGATATGATGTGATTAGTGTGAAACGGAAAAAGCAAATGTAGAACGAATAAGAAAGACTTACCAAGTCCTATAGGGAGAGATCCGAATAGAGGTCAAGTGGTAACGAAAGTGAAAGCGAGCACAGGAAGAGAAGAAGTTAGTTGAAAGAAGAAGATAAGAAGAAAGCGAGTGGGATTACAGTGTAGCGATGTGTTATGACGCGTATAGCTAAGAAAACGAGTAATATAAGCGACAAAATTGTGAAAGACCAACCTAAAGGAAGATGAGCTACGAGACAGAATGAATGCCAGAAATGACTGGTATGATAAAAACAAATAGGGATGAACAGAATATGTTTTGAAAATAAGAAAGGGTTAAGTAGAAGTAGTGTTTACCGAAGGATACAGGAGTAGCATGAAATTTCTCGTGCATAAGATAAGAGATGGACATAGACTGGAAAAATGAAAGGAATACTAAAGGAAGCACTCAAGACAGACGTAGTTAATTGAGTATGAGTATAGGATAAAAGGGAAATATATAGCTACAAACTTAAGGTGTAGTACGTCGAAAAAGGTGATAAGACAAGACCACTATTAAGACGAACTTGATATGATTTTGAGTAAGTTAGAAGTTAGCGTTGGATATATAACAAGAGAGAAAGAGTATGAGACATAAAGAGTACTGCGTATATGTGACCTCACCTCGAAAATAGTGAAATCCTTAAAGGACAAGGATTGTGGATTTGTGAAACAACTGATGCATTGTGAGTTTACTAGGGGAAACAGGTGATATCCGTTGGGATAAAGATAGTGTTATAAGAAAACTTGGGACACTTATCATTAGAATATAAGTGCTACCTAATTGAGAATTTGAAAGAACTATAAGCACTAGCTAATTATTGATTGGAATGAATGGAATGTGGCTTTGGATAAATTGCAACATTAATTACATTACTCGAGTACCAACCACCAGATAAAATTTTGTACTATATATCGAGAGTTCTCATCGCCTGGTGATTGTGTTGGGGTTTCATACACGGGTAATCTAAGTTATAGATGATATAAAGGAAGACATGGATATGGTGCAGTATACCAAATGTATTGGAAAAGAATCATATGAATTTGAAAATTGGAAATGGGGACATAGAGTAGAATATAAATAGATAATGATGTAGGTATACCCAAAAGGGGGGAAGCGGATGAGAGAGATGCAAGTGAGATCCCTTGCTGAAACAAGTTAGTGAGATTTGAACGCGAGCAATAAACGGATAGAAGCCAAGATGGTATTTGAGACAGTGCTGAGAATTATTTGTAAAGATCCTGGATAATATGACATCAGAAGGTGGATGCTTATAAAAAGGAAGAATACGACAAGAGAATGATAACGAGTAACTTAAAAGATATTATAAAGGATAGCAAGGCTATACTGGACTAGAGGTTAAGATGTTGGCAACGGAGTTATTGGCTAATGATATTGTGACATATAAGTAGCAAAGGAGAAAGGATAGGAAATCTCTCCAATAGTAGGATATGAGAAAACCAAATGGTAAATAGAGGAAGGGAAAGGAGTATGGCGAAATAGACAGCAAGTGAGTGTTAGTACAATAAGATATGTAGAGCAGAATAAGCCAAGAGAAGGAAAGACTATGACTAAGATTGGATGCACTTTGTACAAATTGTACAAGAATAGTTATGTGACCTACGAATATTTGTATGCTAAGGATGAGACCAAGGGAGCACTTGATAAGAAGAGTAAGAATTCAGTAACAACAATGCGGTTGTGATATTTTAGATACATTAGGGAAAAGTGTAAGATGGTTTGAACAAAAGTACCGAGATGAAATTAGTACTGAGGGCGAAAGCCATTGTTGAGCCTTGATATCAATTGAAAGAAGGATGAGGGTCTGCATAAAGATTAGTGAGGCGACGCTAAGGTATTTCCCGGGCTGATTGGAACACCTACACATACTCTTGTAAAGATTGCAATATGATGCGTGATAGGAGAACTAAGAGCAAATTTAAGTAAAGGGGCAATAGTAGAGTTTGAAGTAAAGATAAAGAAACGACCCGAGATAATGTGCCTAGAATATTACAAGTCGGAATAAGGGAAGTTGTGAAATGATTTAACCGAGACAATCAGAATAAGCAGATTACTGGATACTGGCTGACAGTAAAGTTATAAATGAGGGAACCCTAGCGCTATTTGATAGCCAACCCTAAAGATCGAGATCAAGAAGTAAAGGCAAGTAATAGTTAAAGACATTTAAAGGAAAGTCATAAAATGACACATGATGCTGAGAATTCGAGAATACGGACTGTAACAGCGGAGTAAAGCAAGGATATTGGAGTACAAAAATGTTACCCTCTTGGACATTTCGTTTTACTCGTAGAACCTGCGAAGGGTCTACAGGTTATCAGAGGCATGCAATACTCCAAGGATATTAAAGTCTACTGAACCGACAAGGGACGTCGACGCGTTATAAAAATCATATTTAAAGATTGAGAGGTAAGATAAGGAAACGATATCTTAAGGGAGTAACTATAGGAGAAGAAGGAGTCGAGTTAAGACTAAGCGCACAAGGAAGAAAGTACGATTTCAGCGGAAGAGCTCGCAATACCACTGACAACGGACTGCGAAGTAAAGAGGAGAGTAAAGACAATGAGGTGGAAATATTACCTCGGGAAGCAACAGAAAGAGGAAATGTTACAGGAATGACTATGTAGAGACCTGGAAGGCGTTATAGTGAATTATAGCGAATCGCCCAATGGGAGAGGTATGTGAAGGACATAATTAAATAAGAGAACACTTAAGAAAGTATTGGGAGTTCAGGACCAGTTTAACATTCGAGGACGAATGTTCTAAAGGGGGAAGGATGTTATACCCCGTATTTTCATATGTCGAATTATTCACAAGGAAATCGACTCAAGTTAAAGACGGGATTGCTTCCGGACATGAAATAGGAACTTTTAATTTTCAATTTTAATTATTACATAAATTGTTTAAAAAAATTTATTTAGTGTATAAATATTATTGGAGATTAGGAACTAATTAATTATGATTAAATTATTAAGTAAGGGATTAGTGATTAATTAATTTAATTATTAGTTGTGGGCCCCACCCAAAATAAAATAAAATTAAATAAATAATAATGGGCTGCTACGTGGCACCAAGTAGGCTGCCACGTGGCATCAATTGCTCAAGATTAGTGGCATTAATGTATCACTATATAGAGAACCATATAAATATGAGTTGATTAATGAATCAACAATTATTCTATTCATTCTTTAATTGAAACTTAGGAAAAAATATTGTAACAATTTCCATGGCTGCTCACGGCCAGCCATGGATGGAGGAAAAAAATATATGTTGCCTTTTTGATGAAATTCGAGTGGTTTGCAAGTTCAAGGAGGTGATAGCAACATTGAATATTGAATCGAGGAAGAAGAAATTGTGAAATTGGAGTAATTAAGTGTAGAAATTCCTTCGAGAAAATTAAGGTAACATTTTCATATTTTATGGTATAATTGTATTAATAGTGCTGTAATGGAATTATTAAAATTGGATTGGACGAAATTGGAAGTAAGAAAATGCATAAAATTGATGTTATGTGAAATCGTGGGTTGAAATGGATTCAGAAAGGTTGTTGGGTTGTTAGAATTGTTATGGGCTGAATTGTAAGAATTTTGTATGTATATCTCTGTCGTTGGTATTTCTGTGTTAACAGGAGGATAATTGGAAATTCGGGTTAGGCGAATATATAGAGGAAATGCTGCCTGATTTTCGTTAAGTCCTTAACTAATGAAAAACCCTAATCGAGAAAGTATAAGTTAAAGAATAAGTTCTATAGGCGATTGGCCACAAATTTATGAGATAGGAAGTATAGTTACTAACGATAGCGTTACTTTTATATTAAATAGGCTAAAGGGGCGACGAAGCGAACGAGATTACGAATAACCTTCAGCAGGTATGTAAAGATGTCCCTTCTTTCTTTTGGCATGTCTTAGATTTAAGTGACGAATGATATGAGCTTTGGGGTAACTCTATTCATAAGTTTCGAGCGTGATTCATGATTCTTATTCACTTCTTGATGTTAGAACTCTTAAAATTATTGAGCTTCCCTCTTCAGTTTTCTATACGTTGGATAGTAGTCGATATATATAAGCTCCTATTCTTAGGAACTCTACGATAACTCATGTCTTGACTTCTATAAGCTGTTTCATACTATATTGACATATGTCTATGACTCTTAAGGCTCTTTTGATATAATTTATAATGACATTCGAGGGATACTTGATATGATTGTCGCTAATGATACTCAGGTGTTAATCCCTTCTTCTTATTCTGTTTGACTCTTGATAACGTTTTAAATTGCATATGGTTGCTCACTACTCTGCTCGTGCATGCCTCAATATGTCCTTCACCGAGTCTCAGGCCGGGTATGTTATCGTGCACAATTCCACTGTATTTTTCACCGAGTCCCTCACTAGAGGGCTGGAATATGATATATATATATATATATATATATATATATATATATATATATATATATATATATATATATATGATGGTGTTATGCTGTGTTATGGAGTTATGCTGTGTTATGGTGTTATGCTGTGTTATAGAGTTATGTTGTGTTTTGGCGTCATGGTGTGTTATAGAGTTATATTGTGTTTTGGCATTATGCTGTGTTATGGAGTCATGCTGTGTTTTGGCGTTATGATGTGTTTATAGTGTTATGCTGTGTTATGGCGCCAAAGACGGGTTGGCGACCATGTTCATCGAGTCCCATAATGGGCCGCGTATGATATATGATATTGACATGCATGATTTATTTTTCAAAAGGCAAGTGTTTTGGTATTGTGGAAATTGTACTTGTTTTCAGTTCACCTTATTTCAGTTATAATCCTTTTTACTGTATTTCATGCTTTATATATTCAGTACATATTCCGTACTGACCCCCTTTCTTCGGGGGGCTGCGTTTCATGCCCGCAGGTACAGATAGTCGGTTTGGTGACCCATCAGCATAGGACTTCTACTCATCTTTCTTGGAGAGCTCCGTTGTTCCGGAGTCTTGATTTTTGGTTCAGATCTTATGATGTATATGTATTTGTTTACTCAGGGGTACGACGGGGCCCTGTCACGTCATATTTCACTGTTGATACTCTTAGTGGTCTGTAGACAAGTGTGTGGGTTGTGTATTAGTTCTGTTCAGCTGTATCTATCCGATGTGCTATGATATGATGTTCGTCTGTAGTGGCAGCCTTGTCGGCTTGCATTTGACATGATGTTGATGTGTAGTGGCAGCCTTGTCGGCTTGCATATGACATGATGTTGATGTGTAGTGCCAGCCTTGTCGGCTTGCGTATCATTTTATGATTTGATCAGTTGTGACTCCTCAGGAGACAGTTTATTTGAGTATCCATATATGATGACGTTATGAACCGTTGGAGTTCTTTTGCAAGTTTCCATATTGTTCATAGATTCAGTTTGACTATATTTTAACAGGTTCTTATACGGGTGTCCAGTTCGGGCACTAGTCGTGGCCCACAGGGTTGGCTCGTGACACAACACTTTTTAGTTATTTCTTTAGTGAATTAGAGAGGCATAGCTATATAAGTTCAAATATGTGTTTTATAAGGATAGGTGTGAATCAATTTTCAGACAAACAGTAGGACATCTGGTAAGTTTATCCTATCAGATTAAGTTAGTTTTTACCATTAGCACAACAACAGGTCACACATGTCCATATTTAAATAGTGACAAAATGGCACACAGTGCTCAGGTTTGAAATATATAAACTGATTATTAGTTCAACATCTAGTTAAAGGTGAGATTTCAATCCACAGAAAACAAAAAGGAGCAATTAAGAGTCCTAGACAAGAATAAGAATCAAAACAAGTCATCACTTAGTCATTTACGGTGTTTAAACTTCTTTTAAAGTTATTTTCTTCCAATTAGAACACTAACACAGTTCATAAGTTAAAACAAACTCCTAACAAGACTGTGTAAATAGATTTAGTAAGTCATGAATTAAAACTGAGATTATAAACAAGTTTAACTGCTAACCTTCCGAATGATATTGAAACATAACTACAGCCAAACATTAATATCAATGAACCATTTTGATACTTATCTTAACTTATATATTAGCTTTATACAGAATCACATAGATAGGATTAAACCTTAGTTAAGATAAACAAATTATTTTTCAGAAATCCACATCAAATGAAGACTAATCACAAGGTAAATGTTTGATATCTCGACTAATTAGCTACTGTTTTGAAATAGGTTTAGCATGTTAACCTTCAGGTCATCCTAAATTAACCAGCAAAATTCATAAAGAAGCTCAAGTCATATATTTAAGACAAGCACTAACCAGGATCAAGTCATACGTAAAGGGTTTAAAACTGGGAACATAACAACAATAATTTAGACCAATATAAAACAGTCCCTGATTACTATAAATCAAAATATTAGCACATAAATATTATTTAACGAACATAGCTAGTAATTAAGTCAACAAACACCATTAACTAGACAAAATTAGTATTCAACTAATTACTTAATTTAAACTTGACAAAATCAACTTAGCAAACATAATTAACTACATTAAGCTTAAATTAACACTAAACTAGCAAAGCATAATTAACAGAAAAATGCAATAAAAATAAAAGAGATAGAAAATTACCTTTTTGATGCGCATCCTAGATGAGATTTGGATTTGGAAGAACCTTTACTCCTCAAAAATCCCAACATTCAGCCACAACAATTATTTTTTTTAAAAAAAACTTTAAACTTAATCCGAAAAATTAAAGGTTTTAAGCAAATAGCTAGAAACCCTAGGTATTTCGAATTTTTTGGGCAAGTGTTCTTTTTTTTTTTCTTCTGAAAATTGAGCTCCTATTTATAGAGTCCCAAATATATGCAAACCCTAATTCTCAACCGGTGTGGGATTTCCAATCTTCTAAGACTTCTTCTTCTCAATCCCAATCCAACGGCTATAAATCGATTAATCAAGCAAATGAAGGGTCAGATTTGACTCGTAGTTGGTCAATCTGAAGGGTTCATCATGAACCAATTGAAATCCATAATTTCAAACAACTAAAAACAAAACCCATTAAAGAAAATCAGAGCATTTGACTGTTTGAATTCAGAAAGAAAAACAAAATAAAGAAAAGGGAAGTTTAGTTACCTTGTTTGGGTTGGATTATGTGAGAAGTGGTGGAAGCATTTAATGCTTCGCTACTCTAGGTCACACAAACCTGTAAAAGTATGGAGAACCTAAGCTTTTGCCACTTTAGGCTATGATGACGAGGAAAGAGAGAAGAGAGAGGGTAAGGAGGCTAGGGTTTTTGAGGAGAAGAGAGGGAAAGGAGAGATAGGGATGCATTTGGATGAAAAATGGAATGGGTTGTGGGATATCACCCCTCTTAACATGGACATGGGTCGGGTCAAGTCCTATTTAGACTGGGCCTGGCCAACTGAAAAAGAAATAAAGAAAAAACCCCAACTTACACTGGGCGGTCAAATATTTGAATATTCATGTATACATGGGCGGGGCAAAAAAAATGCAAATTTTAACAAACAACCCAAATTTAAAACGATGTCCACTAATTGGATATTTTAAACATAAGACCCCATTAAAACTAGTCGGTCAAATTTAAAAGAAATAATAATAATAAAAATAAATAAGTTTCGTCAAAAGACTTTAATTATATTGAGCCACGAACTTGGCTAATTCAAATTATTGCAATAATTGGCTAATAACCAATTATTTCAATTGCAGCCGCTTAATGGAAATTTTCAAAATCAATTACAATTAAAACTTAATTAGTTAGGACAAAATTCTAATAAATTGACTAAATAAGAATTGAGGGGTAAAAATGGCTAATTTACTTAATTAAACATATTTCCATATTAAACTGAGTAAAATAATTTGCAAATTGACATTTTAACAATTTGGACAATTAAGTGAATCGTAACGACCTGTTTTGTCATTACTAATTTTTTTTGAAATATCCATAAATCATGACTTCCTAGACCTTTCCGTTTACTAATTAATTCTGGCGAACACCTAGCCTAGCGGGACCCATTGTATGGAAGAGAATCAAACGTCGAAATTTGGGTCAAGGACCCAACTAGACCGCCCCAGCGCTCAACTAAGCGCTGCAGCTAGGGCGCTCCAGCGACCATGACCCCACTGAAGCGGTGGTGGCACAAGCCGTTGCAGCGACTATTCAAGTGCTGCAGCGCTGCCGCTGAAGTGGCAGGCCAACCGCTGAAGCGGTGACACGCAGTTAAATTTACTATTTAAGAAATCATTTCGGGAATTGGTCCCATTTTTCACAACCCTAAAATTCCATCCGCCCAGTTCTATGGGGATATTTAAAAATCAGAATTGTTGACCTTGATAATCCTTCTAATACCTTCAAATTCTTCTTCCACCTAGTAAATCACTCCTAAAGGTCTTCACCTAGAGAACCATCTAATGGGTATTACAAGTATCTAGACTTGGAGGAATGTTGGGTTAGCATTATCTTTCACATGATTCCCATTAGGTAATATTTCATGCTCTTCATCTAAATGGGTTAATAACCGAGTTCTTCCATGGAGCTTGAAAATGGGTAAATCACTTAGTGTTGTTATGGATGGAATGTAGATGTGGGTTAAGATACCAAACCTTCATATTAATCCGAAATCTCTTAGGAGGGTTTTAATAGTAATTCCATTATTGGGCCTTATGGGTGTCTCCAAGCTCTTTCATGTGGATTTTGATGTGGCGATCGAGTTTAAGAATCAATGGATGTTTGTGGCACCCGCTCGACCATAAGGTAGGTTATGGCTTCCCTTTCGGTAGACTCCAATTAGTTTCCTATATTCGTGCATTAGAAGGAACAGAGAATGCATGTGTAGAAATTGGAGATTTGGGATGGAATCCGAGGATGTTATTGTGTGTGATTTGTATGTTTGGGCTTGTGGCCTGTAGATTCTTTAGGATGCTTGATTTGGTTTATCTTGAGAATTGGTGGATTTATGTGACTTGGGAGTAGTGGGTGATACCAAATTTTTCTATGCTTATGGTGAGAATTTCCGTAATATGTGATTAATTGTGTTATGCTAATTAATAGTGAATCTAGTTGATAAATGGAAGGTTAAAATGTACCAACGAATGCGATTGAGTTCTAGATTGAATTGTGACGAATGATCGTGAGTAAAAGGTGAAATTACTGGTTCTAAGCGAATAGGCTGATTAAGGGAAAGTGGTAATAACGTATATCGACTTGACTAACCTGTTGTGTGTTTGAGACTAGCCATCCCGTTGTTTGTGATTGATTGTTCTACTGTGTTGCTTGATGCCACGTGTTGTTGGTAGATAGTGGCATTCGTTGTTTCATCTTAATAATGACACTGTTGGCATACCCACTGTTGGTACTTGAGATAGGGATGCGTTTGGATGAAAAATGGAATGGGTTGTGGGATATTACCCCTCTTAACACGGACATGGGCTGGGTCAAGTCCTATTTGGACTGGGCCTGGCTAACTGAAAAGGAAATAAAGAAAAAATCCCAACTTACGCATGTGTATATATGATATACATGGGTATACATGTATACTCGTGTATATTCATGTATACATGGGCGGGGCAAAAACAAATGCAGATTTTAACAAACAACCCAAATTTAAAACGGTGTCCACTAATTAGATGTTTTAAAAATAAGACCCCATTTAAACTAGTCGGTCAAATTAAAAAGAAATAATAATAATAAAAATAAATAAGTTTCGTCAAAATACTTTAATTTTATTGAGCCATGAACATGGCTAATTCAAATTATTGCCATAATTGGCTAATAACCAATTATTTCAATTGCAGCTGCTTAATGGCAATTTTCAAAATCAATTACAATTAAAACTTAATTAATTATGACAAAATTCTAATAAATTGACTAAATAAGAATTGAGGAGTAAAAATGGATAATTAACTTAATTAAATATATTCTCATATTAAACAGAGTAAAATACTTTGCAAATTGACATTTTAACAATTTGGACCATTAAGTGAATAATTATGGAAAATTATCCTCTCTTCTTGGCTAATTTAGCAAAGTGTAATAACTGTAAAAATACTTAAATTAATTTATAATATTATAGAAATTATCTGTCACGACCCAACCCGCCATGACTGGCACCCACACTAACTCCTAGTAGGGGAACCAACACCCAAGTCATCTATTCACTCAAGTCCGATTTTTTATTAACCTAGTTAGTCAGTTATTACTCATTCAAGCATCTAATAAACAAAATAAGTCATGCCATAAAATACTGAAATTAGTGCTGAAGTTCTAACTATTTCAATATCCCTAAAATCCGAAAGTCATCGTACCGGGACTCTAATCTAAAACATGTCTAAGCCGACTAAGATTAGTATCATGTATATCTCACAAAATTAGTAGAATAAACAAGCCAGCCAACAGACACGAATATCAATAAACCACAACAAGTCAACAAAGGATAATCACAATCAAGTCACCAAGATATCAAGAATCACAATCAATAGAAGCCACAACGGAAATAAGTTTATCACAATAACCATATTCACTGTACATACATGCTAACTGATGTCATTGCTCAGTAATCATGAGCTGCAGGGGACCCATGGTCTCCATGTACCACTCATTCCGGATTCACTCCTCGGACCCTAGCATGAACCTCCGCTCCGGAACGAATCTCGAACGCGGGCCATATCAATGTACCTCTCGTTTTCGCAACTAACCTCGGACCATGAGCCCATAATCTAGGTCCTATTTGTGCCTTTCCATACCTCTTTACATGACAGTATTTCTTACCTTCTCATTATCAATGCTCAAATCATCATTTCATATCACAATATTGCTAAGAATGTTATATTAGCTTCTTATCACAAACACATCCACTGCAGATTTAACACAAAGAAATAGTGGCACGAAGCCTACACAATCACTCCATCGCATTCACATAGGAGTTCAACCACACAATATCATGCATGAAAACTAGACATGATTTCCCCTAAAGAATTCACAAAACATAGAATCAACTAACCAAAGTCTAACGTAAGTAGATCGTAACCTACCTCAAATGTAGAGCTGGAACAACGTAGCTAAAGCTTTTCCCTTCCACAAAGCCTCGGAATGCTCAAAGTCTAGAAATAGAAGGCTCAATGAGTCACAAATACTTTAGTCACAATTACCAATTCAAGATTACCCTTCCCTTTACCCCCATTCCAATAGGCGAATGATTTCCTAGGTGTAAAGCAACCTATCGAGGGCCTTGGCAATCATTAATCATCAAATTATAACAATATTATATCAACATTCCCACTACAAGCAGTTTTCATGGTCAAGTTACCATTTTTATAAAACCCTAGGTCCCAATTCACTTAGTTTATGGATCTAAGGACTCAATTCATGATTAAGAGGAGTTAACCCATGTCATTAGATGATAAACAAGTGATAATAATTATAACCCATCAAGTATAGAAGGCTTATTAGCTCTAGGGTTACTATTACAAATTCCACCATTGCATACCCATAAGGAGGATAATAATCATGAAGATGATACAGAATGATAGAAAGGGATAGATGAGACTTACCTCTTAAGAGTTTTTTTGCCCTAGCTTGGAATTTCACCCTAGGTGCTTGTGGGGAACTATGTTGGAGATTTATGAATAAAGAATGTGAGGCTGAGTATTTAAAACACGGGTTATTGCTTTCCGTCGACCGCTACGGCGGTCAAACAACCGCTGCAGCGGTCCCGCTATAGCGGCCAAGTGACTTGTATAGCGGACCCAAAGGAATCTTCTCACTGCCATGGCGGTATCGCCGTAGCGGGCCATCACCCGCCACAGCGGCCACAGGAAGAATGGATAGCTGCTGGAAGCGGTCCACCCACCGCTATAGCAGTACCGCCGCAGCAGTACTCCCACCGCCGTAGCGGTGCCATTTGGGTAGTGAGCTCAATTTTTTGTCCAGTTTTCCCCCCTTCCACTCGACATTTCATCCGAGGCTTCACAAACACAAACTAATCATGCACATGTACATAAAAACGTCATACGAATCCACTCGTGGCCTCGGAATTTCCAATAGAGTTCTAATTTTCTACGCCACTCCCGACAGACGAATACAATCAAATAACATCCGCAAACAAGTCAAATTTCAGCTCTTAAGCTTACAAAATGGGGTTCAACTGGCTTGTTCTACCCTTGGAAAGGGTCTGTTTGGTGCGGTGGTCCTACATTTCCCATAACGATTGGAAGGGTCGTTACACAAGATACCAATTAAAACAACATTCGTCCCTGAATGGACAAGGATGAGAAATCTAGGGGGAAGTTACCTGTCTCGGCGAAAAGCTGAGGATACTTGATGAGCATATCAGATTCTGTTTCCCAAGTAGCTTCCTCCACCAGACGATTCTTCCACTTAACTTTCACAGAGTCTATTTCCTTAGACCTCAACTCGCGAACATCCCTTTCTAAGATGGAAACGGGCTCTTCCTCATATGACAAATTTTCATCTATCAACGCCGAATCCCAATTGATTATGTACGAACCATCACTGTGGTACCTCTTCAACAACAAAACATGAACTACCGGATGAACGGCTGATAGACCCGGAGGCAAAGCCAACTTATAAGCCACCTCCCCCACACACTTGAGGATCTCAAACGGCCCAATGTACTTTGGGATAAGCTTGCCCTTCTTTCCGAACCTCATGAAACCCTTCATGGGTGAGATCTTCAACAACAATTGCTCTCCCTCTTCAAACTCAAGATCACGGACCTTGCGGTCAGCATACTCCTTATGCTTGCTCTGCTCTGCCAGAAGATTGGCTTGGATCACCTTCACCTTCTCTAGGGACTCTCTCAGAAGATCGATACCCAGGGTCTCACATCGAACACATCAAACCATCTAATAGGAGACCTACACATCCTTCCATACAACGCCTCAAATGGGGCCATATCAATACTCGAGTGGTAGCTATTATTGCATGCATATTCGGCCAGAGGAAAGAATTGATCCTAATGCCCACCAAAGTCTATCACACAGGCACAAAGCATATCCTCAAGAACCTGAATAGTCCGCTCAAACTGCCCGTCAGTCTGAGAGTGGAAGGTTATACTAAGATCGAACTTTGTACCCAACTCCTCATGCAAACACTCCCAAAACTTGGATGTGAACGTGGTGCCCCTGTCGGACACGGTGGAGATAGGAACCCCGTGAAGCCTAAGCACCTTACGAATGTAGACTTTAGCCAATTTCTTCGTATCATAAGTTATCTTCACCGGAATAAAGTGGGCAGACTTAGTCAAAATGTCAACAATAACCCAGATAGAGTCAAACTTCCCTAGCATCTTCGGAAGACCCACCACGAAATCCATGGCTATTATTTCCCACTTCCACTCAGGAATGGGCATCCTCTGAAGTGTACCCCAGGTTTCTGATGTTCATACTTCACCTGTTGGAAATTCAGACACTAAGCAACAAACTCTACTATGTCACGCTTCATCCTAGTTCACCAGTAATGTTGCCTCAAATTACGATAAATCTTAGTAGCGCCAGGATGAATAGAATTCCTCGAACTATGAGCCTCTGTCAGAATGGTCTTGATCAAATCGCCACACGTGGCATACATACACGCCCTTTCATTCGTAGCACGCCTTCCCCATCAATCACGGCCTCCTTGGCCTCACCATGCAACACCTTGTCACGAATTTTGCACAGCTTAGCATCTTCGAACTGCTTAGCCTTAATCTGCTCCAGAAATGATGACCGAGCCTCAACATAAGCCAGCACCCTACTTGTGTTAGAAATATCCATCCTTATAAAACTGTTAGCCAGAGTCTGAACCTCTCTAGCCAACGGACGGTTCGAAGAAATCAAACGAGCCAAACTTTCCATACTAGCCGACTTCCTGCTCAAAGCGTCAGCCACTACATTTTCCTTATCAGAACGATACAGAATGATGATGTCATAGTCTTTCAGCATTTCCATCCATCTCCGCTGCCTAGAGTTTAGATCCCTCTGAGTGAACACATGTTGCAAGTTGTGATGGTCTGTGTACACCTCACAATGGACACCATACAAGTAGTGCCTCCAGATTTTCAACGGAAACACCACCGCTGCCAACTCTAGATCATGAGTAGGATAGTTTTTCTTATGCACTTTCAACTGCCGAGAAGCATAAGCAATCGACTTTTTTTCCTGCATCAAAATAGCTCCCAAACCAGAACGTGAAGCATCACAATAAACAACAAAATCCTTGCCCTTCACGGGCAATGCTAGAATCGGTGTTATAGTCAACAATGTCTTGAGTTTTTGAAAGCTCTCCTCACACTCGTCGGACCACTGAGACGGTACCTCCTTCTGAGTTAAGCGGGTCAAATGAGAAGTAACAGAGACAAACCCTTTCACAAACCGACGATAGTAACTAGTCAGACCCACAAAACTACGGATCTCGGTCACTGATGTGGGCCTAGCCCATTCCCTGACTTCCTGAATTTTCTGAGGATCCACTATACTACCTTCATTCGAAATAACATGCCCCAAAAATGACACAAAGGACAACCAGAATTCACACTTGGAGAATTTATCATACAACTCCTTCTCCCGCAGTACCCCAAGACAAATTCTCAAATGTTTCTCATGCTCCTCCTTACTTCTAGAGTACACTAGGATATCATCAATGAATACTATTATGAAAGAGTCCAAATAGGGCTTAAACACACTGTTCATCAGATCCATGAACGCAGCTGGGGCATTAGTATGCTCGAAATACAAAACCAAGAACTCATAGTACCCATACCTGGTTCGAAAAGCTGTTTTGGGAACATCCTCCCCCCGAATCTTCAATTGATGATACCCTGACCTTACGTCAATTTTGAGAACACAAAAGCTCCCTGTAGATGATCAAACAAGACATCAATATGAGGAATGGGATACTTATTTCGGACAGTTACCTTATTCAGTTATGGTAATCAATACACATGCGCATAGAACTGTCCTTCTTCTTAACGAACAACATAGGAGCACCTTAAGAAAAGGCACTCGGGCGAATAATCCCTTTATTAAAAAGATCTTGCAACGGCTCTTTCATTTCTCTGAGTTCTGCTAGTGCCATTCTATAAGGTGGGATAGAGATAGGACGAGTCCCTGGGTCTAAATCGATCCTTAAATCAATGCCACAATCTGGTGGCATACTAGGAAAGTCCACGGGGAACATATTTACAAACTCGCGTACTACTGGAATCGAATCAATACATTGAGTATCTGCACTGGTATCACGAATATGTGCCAAATAAGCTAGATAACACTTCTCTGCTAGCTTCCTAGCATGAACAAAGGATATAACTTTCTTAGGGAGGGGACTAAGGTTAGTCTTCCACTCGAGTCTAGGTGCCCCGAGCATAGCTAAGGTAACAGTCTTAGTGTGACAATTATGAATTGCATAATGCGGGGACAACTAACTCATGCCCAGAATAACATCAAAATCTACCATGTCTAAGATCATCAAATCCGCCCAGGTACTATACCCCATAAAAGTAATTGCACAAGAAAAGTAGACGCTATCCACCACCATAGAATCCCTAACCAGAGTAGATACATAAATAGTGGCATCAAGGGTATCACACATCATATCAAGACCCACAGTAAAATATGTAGGCACATAAGAAAAAGTAGAGCCGGGATCAAATAAAACAGAAGACATCCGGTAATAAATTGAGATAATACTTGTGATAACCGCATCGGAGGCCTCAGCCTCGGGTCTACATGGGAAAGCGTACAAATTATTGTGCCCTTCTATATACTGTGAACCAATGTGATTACCATGACCAGTCTGAGCCCCACCCCTGCCGAGCAGATGTCTGCCTCTACAGCCTGGGGACCGCCTCGGTTAGGCTGGGCACCACCCCTTCCCGAGGTGTGGCCGCCTCGCCCTGCCGGTGCACCGTCTTTACCACCTCGATCTGGTGCAAACAGAGCTCTAAGTCTAGGGCAATACCTCCTAATATGCCCCATCTTACCACACTCGAAACAAGCACGGTCCAGCGTATGTCGCTGAACAGAAGCTGATAAATCAGTATAGCCTCCATACTGTCCGGAAGCTTGATAGTTTTCCCCTGATGGACCCCTAGCTGACACCTGCATCGCAGACTGAACTGGACGCCCTGAATGTACCTGCAAACTCTGACCCCTCGAGAAGGAGTTGCTAAAAATCCCACTCCTTCAGGACTTCTTCTCTACCTGCTTCACATGACTCTCCTACTTAATGCCCTCAACAACACGGACACGCTCCACTACCTCCTACAATGAAGCCTCAGTGGCTACAAACTGAAGTGATGATAGCTGAAATCCAGTGTTCAAACCCTTCACGAACCGCCGGATCCTCTCTCCCTTAGAGCGCAGCAACTGAAGAGCATATCGGGACATGGAGTGGAAACGGGACTCGTACATAGCAACAGACGAGTTCCCCTGATAAGTAGTAGGAAACTCATCCTTCCTTCAGTCCCTCAGAGCACGCGGGACATACTTATCCAAAAACATATAATAGAACTTAACCCAAGTCAACGGAGGAGACCCAGCTGGCCTGCACTCCACATATGCCCTCCACCATAGCTTGGCATCACTCAAGAACTAGAAGGTCACAAACTCTACACCGTACTTTTCCACAGCCCCCATCTTATGGAGCCTATCGTGACATTCGATGATGAACTCATATGCATCCTCTGACTCAGTACCATAGAACACAGGAGGATTCATTTTAGTGAACCTTAAAAATAGATCATGCTCCTCGCTGGTCATTACCGGCCCTGCAACTAGCCTCGAAAAGGCCTCAAAACTAGAAAATTCCTCCAAGCGAGGTGCCACTCCTGCGCCCTTACCTGCTAGACCGGCTGGTATTGCTCCGGCCTATGCTAACCCGTACAACCAATTTAGCACTTGTGCCATAGCATCTGGTATACCCTGAGCAGCTGCAGCTCTTGGTAGAACTGGTACTGCCGCTGGCTGAGCTGGTGCGGTATCATGCCCAAAAACCTACCCAGACGTGACTGGCATCCGACGTCATGGACAACATCGAAAGAACCTAAGAAATGCAATAATAATACATGAACCCATCACGTTCAATATTCGCCTCCAACAGTTTATAAAAGAAATGTAAACAAATCATGAATATATGAATTAAATCAGCGGAAGTCTTTATTAATCAAATACTTAGTCAAACATAATAACGTGCCCGAGAGTTAATAATAACTCAACAACTAGCCACAAGAATGTATGATATGGAGCTTCTAAGATAAAGGAATAATAGTTTGACTCATCGGGACGCAGCTCAGAAAAATAATATAATGAATAAACAAAAAAATAGGGTGTCCCATGAATGAACGTGTGGGCTCACCAAATCAGTAGCAATAGCAAGTCCTTCCTAAATGCCCGGAGTATCAAGAACCTGCTCTCCTCCGTTACTTAACATACCATAAAAAACAACAATGGTATGCCTGAGTACTTCGTACTCAGTGAGTGCCTCGGGGACAATAAGTAATAAGAAAATAGAGTACAATAATACATAAAGAAATCAGTCCTGAAAAACATGTGAAACCAATGTAAGAACAGTTATTTAGTTTTTGTATCTCAATAAGAATTATCAAAACCGATTATAAGGCCTCTTATTAAGGTACAACTTCAAATATGCCTTTCAATTGATCATAATTAACAACAACAATTCCATGAGAAAATAAGAATATCACATATGCCAATACAGGCTCGAGAATCAAGCACATCGAAGGGATGACCATAGAGGTTCCCTAGGGCCCGTTTGGATTGACTTATAAGTTGCTCAAAACAGCTTATAAGCTGTTTTCAGCTTTTTGAGTGTTTGGCTGGCCAGCTTAAAGTCATTTGGTGCTTAAAATATGTCCAAAACAATAATTAGGCCCTTTTGGCTTAACTTATCTAAAGCAGCTTATAAGCTGAAAACAGCTTATAAGCCACAAAAAATAAGTTGGGCTACCCTAACTTATTTTTTTTTTTGACTTATAAGCTGTTTTCAGCTTATAAGCTGCTTTTTTTAAGCCCATCCAAACAGGCTCCTAGTCACAGCGCACCACACCGGAACATGTAATTCTCGGTGGCTATCCTTCCTCCCGAATAGCTAGGCATAAACTTCACTTTGGGTACAGAACCCGGTAATGGCCACTCTTCCTCCTGAATGGCTAGGCAATTACCACACTAGGATCCATAGTGACTACCCTTCCTCCCGAGTAGCTAGGCCAAACACAACAACAAAGTTCATAGCATAGAAGCCGATTCACAATTTATCTCAAGGTAGTCACATCATCAATTAGCATTTAAGTTCATCATGTCATTACAAAGATACGTCGTTTCATTGATAATCTTGAAAACCTTTCCACTTCCTTAAACAAGGTTCAATTGTCATAGTTTCTCATGAAAACCTCATTACCAACCATTAACCCTTATTATTGATCATCTCTTATAGAGGAAAAACAGTTGGGATCATATATACATGAATAGGGTATAGCATAATTAAGGTCTAATGTGGGCTTGCCCCCTCACACACACCAACCATGATAAAAACCTAAATTAGGGTTTCAAAATATGAGAAGTTCACCTTTCTATTCAATAAAGAACTTCTGAAAAGAATTCATGCATTCCAAAATAAGATTTTCAAAAGAGACATACCTTAATTATGCCTTACGTAATTCAACAATTTACTTTTACAACGAAGAACACCCAAAACCCTAGCATGAGTCACCTTGAGAAGGATTACTTTGCAAACCTTAAGGTTTGGCGACTTCGAGAAAAGGTTTTCGTCCTTAGGGTTTATGAGAATGAGAAAAATTCATAAAATTAACGGAATCCCACTATTTATATACACAGCTGGCGGCTGGTGAAATACGACCAGGAATATGGACCGTAATTCAAAATACGGGCCCTATTCTGTGGCCGTATTTAACAATAATGAAAACAATGAGCAGTCTTAGGGAATAGGTGAAATACGTCCAGAAATACGGGTTATATTTCAAAATACGGGCCGTAAACTCTGGCCATATTTTACATTTGACAAAAACAGTAAAGTCCAATTCTCCAAGACACTTTCGTACTTAACTCGGATCTACGGAGTGTTACGTTATCCGCCCCTTATGATCATTTGTCCTCGAATGAGGATCGTAGCCTAGAAAGAATTCACTAAACCACAAGTTGTTTCAAACAACACAAAGATTCATCTACGAATAATTTGAATGCTAGCTCATACCTGCCATAGGGAACAAGTGAGGATATCTTTTCATCATGTCCTCCTCTGCTTCCCAAGTAGCTTCCTTAGTATTATGGTTTCGCCACAACACTTTAACCGACGCTACATCCTTTGTTCTCAACCTTCTAGCTTGACGATAAAAAATCTGAATTGGTTCTTCTTCATAAGACAGAGCTTCATCAATTTCAATATCTTCATGGTGCAACACATGGGAAGGATCAGGTTTGTACAATCACAACATCGAACTGTGAAACACTGGATGAACCATGGATATCTCAGCCCGTAATCTCAACTCGTAAGCTACGTTCCCAACCCTTTTTGTAATCTCGTAAGGACCAATATAGAGAGGACTAAGCTTGCCCTTTCTGCCAAAATGCATTACCCCCTTCATAGGTGACACTTTTAAGAAAAGCATGTCACCAACAGCAAATTCCAATTCCCTACGCCTCATGTCCATATAAAACTTTTATCTACTCTGAGTGATCTTCAGTCGCTGGACAATAAGATTTACCTTCTTAATCGCCTCGTGAACTGAATCAGGACCCAACAACTCTACTTCCGTTGGTTTAAACCAACCAATTGGAGACCGACAACGCCTCTCATAAAGAGCCTCATAAGGAGCCATCTGAATACTCACTTGATAGCTATTATTATAAGCGAATTCCACTAGAGGTAGGTGTTCATCCCAACTTCCTCCAAAATCGATTGCACAAGCACGCAACATATCCTTTAAAGTTTGAATAATTTTCTCTGCCTACCCATCAGTTTGAGAATGAAAGGTAGTGCTCAATTTCACTTTAGTCCCCAAACCTTCTTGAAACGTCTCCCAGAAAAGAGCAGTAAATTGCGTACCTCTGTCGGATATGATGGATGCCAGAATACCGTGCATCCTAACAATCTCCTTCAAATATAACTTGGCATTCTCCGTCGTGGCATATGACGTCTTCACAGGAAGAAAATGGGCAGAATTCATGAGTTCTATCCACGATCACCCGAATCGAATCATACTTGGCCCTTGTGCGAGGTAAACCTGCAACAAAGTCCATATTTATCATCTCCCACTTCCATTGAGGAATCTCAATGTTTTGAGCCAAGCCACCAGGCCTTTGATGTTCAGCCTTCACCTGTTGATAGTTTAGACACTTAGCCACAAAGTTAGAAATATCAACCTTCATGCTCTTCCACCAATAGTGTTGTTTCAAATCCTTATACATCTTGGTGGATCTCGGATGAATAGAATATTTCGAACTATGAGCTTCCATCGTTAATTCTTGTCAAAGACCATCAACATCGGGAATACACAATCTTCCTTGCAACCGCAGAACACTATCGCCCGTTCCAACAGTGAATGAAGTGTACTTACCCCTTTCCACTCCATCTCGCAATTTCGCCAAAAATTCATCATCATACTGCTTTGACTTGATCCTCTCCAAGATATCAGATCGCGCTGACGTGACTCCCACTAACTCACCCTCTTCGGTTTCATCAAGTCTGACACCAAGACTAGCAAGTCGTCGAAGTTCTCTTCCTATAGGCATGTCATGTGCACGCAAATACGCCAACGTGCCCATGGACTTCCTACTCAAAGCATAAGCAACCACATTGGCCTTGCCACGATGATACAAAATATTCAAGTCATAATCTTTTAACAACTCTAACCACCTCCTTTGTCTGAGGTTCAACTCTCGCTGCTTGAAGATATATTGCAGAGTCTTGTGATAGTAAAAACATCACAATACTCACCATGCAGATAATGACGCCAAATTTTCAAAGAAAAAAACACAGCAGCCAACTCCAAGTCATGAGTCAGGTAATTCTTCTCATGCTTTTTCAACTGTCGCGAAGCATAAGCAATCACCTTACCATTATGCATTAACACACAACCTAAACCAATTCTAGAAGAATCACAATACATTACATATCCATCAAACCTAGAAGGTAAAGTCAAAATAGGAGCCGAAGTCAATCTTGGCTTAAGCTCTTGGAAACTCTTTTCACAAGCTTCGGACCACTGAAACTTAGCAGTCTTCTCCATCAACATAGTCAATGGAGAGGCTATAGACGAAAATCCTTCCATAAAATTTATGTAATAATTTTCCAAGCCCAACAAACTATGAATATCAGTCACACTGGTGGGTCTAGACACCACATGACCTGAGAAAGCCACAGACTCAAGCCAGAATTCACACTTTGGGAATTTCGCATAAAGCTTGTTCTCCTCGAGTGTTGTCAAAGTTATTCTCAAATGATTAGCATGATCCTCACGACTTTTAGAATACACCAAGATATCATCGATAAACAAAATAATGAAGCGATCTAGATAAGTCTTAACCACATGATTCATCAAATCCATAAATGCAGCAGGCGCATTAGTCAACCCAAAAGACATCACTACAAACTCAAAGTGCCCATAACGAGTGCGGAAAGTGGTTTTCAAAATATCCTCCTCCTTTATCTTTAATTGGTGATACCCAGACCTTAAGTCAATCTTCGAAAAGAACGTAGCACCCTAAAGTTGGTCGAATAGATCATCTATCCTAGGCAAAGGATATTTATTCTTAATGGTAACCATATTAAGCTGGTGATAGTCAACACACATCCTAAGAGAACCATCCTTCTTCCTAACAAACAAGACAGGAGCACCCCAAGGTGAGGAACTTGGTCGGATGAAGCCCTTATCCAACAAGTCCTTTAACTGATCCTTTAATTCCCTTAGCTCCACTGGAACCATACGATAAGGTGGAATATAAGTAGGTTGGGTGTCGAGAATAACATCGATCCCAAAATCAATAACTTTATCAGGAGGAATAACAGGAAGATCTTCAGAAAATACTTTTGGAGAATCACTAACTATGGGAACAAATGCAAATTCATGTACTAGGGCTTTTGTATAAGTAACAACAACCAAATGGTAATTACACCCCTTAGTGGTCATTTTATGAGCTTTAAGATAGGAAATAAATTTTCCCTTGGTTTAGCAATTTCACCCTCCCACATAATAATAGGCTCATCAGGAACGGTGAAACGAACTAACTTATGGCGACAATCCACATTAGCATAACATGCGGACAACCAGTCTATCCCCATAATTGCATCAAAATCCACAATCTCAAGTTCATACAAATCAGCCACAGTCTCATGACCTTTAATCACAACAACACAATTTTTATACACTCTAGAAGCAATAACAGGAACACCAGAAGGTGTATCAATATCAAAGGGTTCCAACAAAGGTTCGAGTTTCATACCCATATCAAGAGTGAAATAAGGCATCACATAGGATAAATTTGAACCCGAATCAATCAATGAATAAGCATCATGAGAACAGATGGTAAGGATACCTATAACCACAGAGTCAGAAACCTCAGTTGCCTCCCTACGAATCAGCCCATAAAGTCGAGCTATCCTGTCACGACCCAAACCCCGTGGCCGCGACTGGTACCCTAACTGGGCACCCATACGTACCTACCTGATCGAACTCGAACCATACAGAGTTTTTTTTTTTTCCAAAACAGAAGTACAGAAGTAGGCCGATACAATTACGGCACGCGCGTAACTTACATATATATATACATATACCTGAACATACAGACATTTACAGATAAGCCGATAAGGCTAACATACAGACGAAACCCGTAACCCACATATCCATCTACAGGCCTCTACAGACATGCAGGATCATATGACGGGACAGGGCCCCGCCGTACCCAGAATATACATACATACGGAGTACACAGAAGACAGAAAATATATACCAAAAGATATGCTCCGAGTCAAAGGAGCTCTTCGAATGGCAGAGTCAGAACCTACACTGGCGGCGTGTCACCTGGCGCGTCTGTACCTGCGGGCATGTAGCGCAGCCCCCGAAGAACGGGGGTCAGTACGGAAAATGTACCGAGTATGTAAAGTAGAAACGTAACAGATATAAACATAGTCCGAACTAGAGTCACAGAAATATAACGGGCAGAATCATAAGTCAAACTAACGGACAGAGTTATGATCCAGACAGACATACAGAATCGTGTTACACACAAATGAACAGGATTATAGTTCGGACAGACAGACGGAATCATAATACGGACAGACGAGCAGAATCTGAATCCATACGGACATACAGAAGCAGAAGCCATACGGACATACAGAAATAGTTGTAACACAGACGGACAGACAGTAGTATGACGGACAGAATTATGCATGCAGAGTAGCACAGAGTCATACAAAATCATACAAAGGCGTGTGCTTTATAAATACAGATGGCACACACATATATTCATACAGATCCCGGCCCTGTCTGGGGGCGCGGTAACAGAACCCGGCCCTCTTAGTACGGGACGCGGTGGACAGACAGAATCAAATCAGATCATATGCCATCCTGGCCGCCATCCCCATACACAGATCATACAGACATACAGATCCCGGCCCGTACGCCGAGGGACGCGGTGAACAATGCAGAGAATTATGCACGATAACAGAACCTGGCCCGGGTCGCAGTGAAAGAATGCATTGAGACAGACACGAATCGATAAATGAGAAACCACCTACCTACAGACTCAACATACAGACTCGATCAAATTGAAGGGTGCCAAACGGCGAGCCAAAATCAGAATATCCAGATAGTATGCATAGTACGCGCCTATATCCTAGTTGGGAAGGCACGACAGATTATTATCAGAATGGGATTCTCAACTGTTCAGAAATCATATTGTATAAATTACACAAAAATAGCCATAATATACATAAAACAATAGTTCAGAAGTTTTTGGAGAACATCGGACCAAAACAGATGTATTTTAAAATCGTACCGGGAGTATCGGGCCTTGTGGGCCCACCTCGGACCCACCCGAGACTACATACGTAAATTATTGATAATTGACCTTATGAGGTCACCCATACTCATTCGGAAGTGTTCCGACTCCGTTTGGGGAAATTTTTGTGCAAAATCTCACTTTAAGGACAATTTGTAAGAAAATAGGTTCAATTGAATTGAAGGAATTGGAGCGGTTTTCCGTCTCGAATTCCGGGGAACGGAGTCGGACTTAAGGCTCGCGGTCGAGCCTACCACATCCAGAACATGCCTAGGAACGTAGAGAAGTGCTTCACATACCTCGATGGGGCCTTATGCTCTCTTGGCGTCAATCCAAATTTCGCCCAAAATCTGGAAATGGTCAAGTTTACCATTTGGTTAGTTCCATTCTTTCAATATTCTAACTTTACACATAATTGCCTACCGAAATTTCGGCAGCATTTCCTCTGTATATACGACATCCCCGAGACTTAGCTCGGCTCAATTTAGCAACACAACAACCCAGAGGAGACATCCAAACAACAACAAACATCAATAACCACTAAATCATACGCTATGGCATTATTAGCCACCCTTCGACACGACGAATCATCTTTCGTTTCAAGCTTACATTTCCAACCAAAACTTATTATTTTCATATCCATTATCCATCAAAATCATTACGACACACATCGGAGGAATCCATAACATGTTCACATAATATTCACAAGATATTCATAAAATTCACAAACATTCAACTTTCCATCAAGTCACTACTTTTCCAATCCCTTCCTAACTTTCAACATGCAAACTCATCAACACATTTTTATATTCCAAGTTCATTGTCATAAGCATAATTTGCCTCTTAACACTTTCATTTTCACTTATACACAAATCATAACAAAGTTCAATAATTTCCTTCAACAACTTAATAACCAATCTTCCATAACAACACAATTAACATGCTAACAAGATTCAATTCACCTTAACTCAATTAGCACACAACCAAAAATCAAATTCATATTTCATATCAAACCTAGCACCACACGGCCACCTCCCACACTCCCAATTTTTCACTAATTCATTCCACTTTCCTTTCTAATATAATTCCCATCATATTACAACTAGATTACAACAAGAATTCAAGCCATTAAAATCATGCAATTTCATGTACATATTCGGCCAACACACCCCTAGTTCCAACACACAAAATTTCAATGTTTTTCATTCATTCACACATACTACAACATACATATACCATTTATAACACAACAAAAGCATGAAATTCTCACCTTTCTTCAAGCCCTTCACTTGGAGGATGAAAGTGTTTTCTTGCCACAATATTTATACCAACTTGAAGAGAACCTTGAGCTTAGTACAAATCTCACAAAACTTGGATTTTTAGAGCAAAGATTTGGCTCCCAAAATTTTTCTTTCTTTTCTCTCTTCTTTTCCTCCTAAACCCGAAACGCCTCTTTTTTTTTTTCCTTTGGTTTTTGCTTTGCTTCTTGAACCTTCTTAGGATAAGTATACTTATAATTCCACATGGAAATTAATCACTTAAGGGGCTTGGACCCTTTGGCCGGTTGGGCCTCCCCTTGTTGGGCCTTGTTTCATTAATTTTTATTGAGCCCAAATTGGTGGTTACATATTGTAATTCATGGGGCAAGTTTCCAAAATTCCAATTTTTGCCCTTGGCCACCTTTCGTAATTCCACACCATTGTTTTTATACCCTACACATTCATACCAAGAAATGTCCAATTGTGGCCTTATCCATTACAAGTCAATTTACCTTGAATTTTTCGAATACACAAAAATGTCGGATGTAACATTCTCCCCCCCTTTAGAACATTCGTCCTCGAATGTTAAATTTACCTTATGGGGCGTCATACTACTTCGGGAGGGTTCTCTTTACAATCGTCCTTTACCGACTTTCCGACATGGCTTCTCTGCCAACATTATGGGGTAATTTTTCACATCACTGATTTAAATACCTTCATAATATATCTTCTCGTACCCCACGCAATCGTCGAACCATAAGCTATATTCTTGTAACTGACGAACGCTTTCCAGACGTCCTAGTCCGTATCATTTCTTGTTACACTCCGGAGATTTCTACCACACCAATATAATCCCACTTCATACCAGACACTTCTTACCAACAGATTCAGGACTGGAACCGGACGCGTAGAAGCATATCGGACGGATTCGTAATCGGAAGCAGACATGCCAAACTATGGCGGATAGATTCATAATCAAAAGAAGAGATACGGAAGTATGTCAGACAGATCTGAGATCAGAGTCAGATGTATAAAAAGGTATCGGACGGACTTCGAAATCGGAATCAGGCTTACAGAAATGTATCATACAGAGTCACACTTAGAATCAGACATGCGGAGATGTATCAGACAGATGCGTGACCAAAATTAGACGTACGGAGGCACACCAGACGGATTTATATCCAGAGTCAGACATACAGAGGTGTGTCAGACAGATTCGTAATCAGGTTTAATCGTACAGAGACATGTCAGACAGGAACGTATTCAGAATCAATCATACAAATCGTCTTGGGTGTCGCTTATCGACTTTTTCAAAGTTTCTGCTTACTCGCTCTACTTATCTCTCTCCTTCCCTACTATCCATACTCTCTTTCCTTTTACAACCATCGCCATACCAGACTAACTTATGATGTAATTGGGCTTTTTCTATCCCCTGACAACATTCGGGTCGTCGCTGACTGTTATCCAGATTCGCTAAGTTTTCCGAGTGGTATCGCACCTTTCCTTTTTGCCCATTTAACCCGCGTCGGTCTGTGTGGTATCTGTAAAGGCGCTAATTACTCCATACATTCTCTTTTCCTTTAGATTACCCCAAGTTTTCATTTATATCGGTCATACCTACACTTGAGCAAAACTTTGCATTACTTCCCAGGGGGTCACCCATCCCAGAATTGCTATGGCCTGAGCACGCTTAACTCCGAAACTTTCATGCATTTCGACACGTTAGGGCTAATATAATTTCGTCGATTGCCCCTCACGACCTTTGTCACGTAATTTTAGAGCAAATCGGGGTCTTCGCAAATTTTTGGAAAATTTTTGTAGCGGGTCCCACCCCCGGCTAAGTCGTACCACTACCATGTCGCCTTTCTGAATCTTAAACATTCACTTTCATACACATATACATATGATTACAGATAACCCACGGATTTAAGTCTTCGTCACACGAATTCCGCCTCCAAATAATCGGTGGAATCTGATAAAATGTCACCGCAAGGTGTTCTTCGGCCACCGACAGAAGGAACTAAAGTCTGACAAGTATCGCGGGACCTTTTTGTACTTAATCTACATGTTAACCTCCATATTCCTGGAAAAATTTGGGCAGAGTTTCCTCTGCATTTCTTACTATCCAAAACCTGTACACCAGAAATACCAATCATGCCTCACAGGGCCAACTCATATACACATACATACATATCATATCATATCGTATCGCAGCCACACGGGGCTGATAACTTCAAATGAGAATTATAATGTCGTCGACACTTACCACACGCGCCCAACTCAAACAGCATCGAAGGCACCTTCCTGTTTACCTTCATCCAGGATTTCTAGACTCACACTGACGGTGGGGACATCTCCGTCGCCCTTGCCTTGGGGTCACTAGGTCTCTAATTCCTTTAAATTTCCGTCGTCTTCATAGAACAACGTCTTACAAATATCATACACACATAGGAAGTTCTAAAAACTCATACACTTATAAATAATCAATATCGAGTCTGACCTGGGGAGCTGCCGTGAGAGGTATGCCCACTATCATCCACGCCTGTCTGCTCCCTACCTACCCAGTTTCCATTATCACCCGCATCTGAATCGGAGGGATATGGACGATCAAACAAATCCTGGCCCACTGGTGACCCAGGCCAAGAACAGGAGAAATCCATAGCACTCTCCGAGGTGGCCGGGCTATCAAGGTTCTCCCTAATAATAAGAGCTGGTGCATACTTGAAAATCTCCTCCTGCGTCATCCCAGAAGAATGCTCCGACGGGCCTGCCTCATGACTATCCTCCTCCTCGGAGGTAAGAAGCTACGGAGGGGTCATCGCCAAATCCTCCGAGATATCTGTATCGTAGCCATCCTCCACGGGATCCTCTGCTCCAGGGTTCGGGGTCTCTGGAGGAGTCGTAGATGGGTCCTCCGACGGATCCGTATCGTAGCTATCCTCCGGGGAATCCTCCGAAGGATCCGTCTCGATCGAGTAACTAGGGCCCTGCCTACTCGGCCCAGGTGACAACCTGGGGGCCTTCTTGGCACCCCCATCCTCATCGTCGGAAGCCGTCCTCTTCATTCGTCACCAACCTACAACTACCTGCAAGGAGAGGGTCAGAAACATTTTCCCGAATACCGACACTTCTGCTCCTTTGGAGCCCCGCTGTAGATACCGCAATTCGTAAGGGAGAATCATCCTAATCATACAGCTTTAACGCACGATCTAAGAATTCAAAGAAGGGTAACATCCTAAATGCCCTGTAGCTTCCTGTTTATAGATGTGGTGCACAACACATCGATAACCAAGACTCTACTAGACACGGCCTGTAGACATACCGAGGACTAACCGCTCTGATACCACTTTTGTCACGACCCAAACCCCGTGGCCGCGACTGGTACCCTAACTGGGCACCCATACGTACCTACCTGATCGAACTCGAACCATAGAGAGTTTTTTTTTTTTCCAAAACAGAAGTACAGAAGTAGGCCGATACAATTACGGCACGCGCGTAACTTACATATATATATACATATACCTGAACATACAGACATTTACAGATAAGCCGATAAGGCTAACATACAGACGAAACCCGTAACCCACATATCCATCTACAGGCCTCTACAGACATACAGGATCATATGACGGGACAGGGCCCCGCCGTACCCAGAATATACATACATACGGAGTACACAGAAGACAGAAAATATATACCAAAAGATATGCTCCGAGTCAAAGGAGCTCTTCGAATGGCAGAGTCAGAACCTACACTGGCGGCGTGTCACCTGGCGCGTCTGTACCTGCGGGCATGTAGCGCAGCCCCCGAAGAACGGGGGTCAGTACGGAAAATGTACCGAGTATGTAAAGCAGAAACGTAACAGATATAAACATAGTCCGAACTAGAGTCACAGAAATATAACGGGCAGAATCATAAGTCAAACTAACGGACAGAGTTATGATCCAGACAGACATACAGAATCGTGTTACACACAAATGAACAGGATTATAGTTCGGACAGACAGACGGAATCATAATACGGACAGACCAGCAGAATCTGAATCCATACGGACATACAGAAGCAGAAGCCATACGGATATACAGAAATAGTTGTAACACAGACGGACAGACAGTAGTATGACGGACAGAATTATGCATGCAGAGTAGCACAGAGTCATACAAAATCATACAAAGGCGTGTGCTTTATAAATACATATGGCACACGCATATATTCATACAGATCCCGGCCCTGTCTGGGGGCGCGGTAACAAAACCCGGCCCTCTTAGTACGGGACGCGGTGGACAGACAGAATCAAATCAGATCATATGCCATCCTGGCCGCCATCCCCATACACAGATCATACAGACATACAGATCCCGGCCCGTACGCCGAGGGACGCGGTGAACAATGCAGAGAATTATGCACGATAACAGAACCTGGCCCGGGTC
Organism: Lycium barbarum; assembly: GCF_019175385.1. NCBI lineage: Eukaryota > Viridiplantae > Streptophyta > Magnoliopsida > Solanales > Solanaceae > Lycium > Lycium barbarum. The sequence continues at coordinate 64,093,921 of NC_083344.1, read as the reverse complement.
GCAGTGAAAGAATGCATTGAGACAGACACGAATCGATAAATGAGAAACCACCTACCTACAGACTCAACATACAGACTCGATCAAATTGAAGGGTGCCAAACGGCGAGCCAAAATCAGAATATCCAGATAGTATGCATAGTACGCGCCTATATCCTAGTTGGGAAGGCACGACAGATTATTATCAGAATGGGATTCTCAACTGTTCAGAAATCATATTGTATAAATTACACAAAAATAGCCATAATATACATAAAACAATAGTTCAGAAGTTTTTGGAGAACATCGGACCAAAACAGATGTATTTTAAAATCGTACCGGGAGTATCGGGCCTTGTGGGCCCACCTCGGACCCACCCGAGACTACATACGTAAATTATTGATAATTGACCTTATGAGGTCACCCATACTCATTCGGAAGTGTTCCGACTCCGTTTGGGGAATTTTTTGTGCAAAATCTCACTTTAAGGACAATTTGTAAGAAAATAGGTTCAATTGAATTGAAGGAATTGGAGCGGTTTTCCGTCTCGAATTCCGGGGAACGGAGTCGGACTTAAGGCTCGCGGTCGAGCCTACCACATCCAGAACATGCCTAGGAACGTAGAGAAGTGCTTCACATACCTCGATGGGGCCTTATGCTCTCTTGGCGTCAATCCAAATTTCGCCCAAAATCTGGAAATGGTCAAGTTTACCATTTGGTTAGTTCCATTCTTTCAATATTCTAACTTTACACATAATTGCCTACCGAAATTTCGGCAGCATTTCCTCTGTATATACGACATCCCCGAGACTTAGCTCGGCTCAATTTAGCAACACAACAACCCAGAGGAGACATCCAAACAACAACAAACATCAATAACCACTAAATCATACGCTATGGCATTATTAGCCACCCTTCGACACGACGAATCATCTTTCGTTTCAAGCTTACATTTCCAACCAAAACTTATTATTTTCATATCCATTATCCATCAAAATCATTACGACACACATCGGAGGAATCCATAACATGTTCACATAATATTCACAAGATATTCATAAAATTCACAAACATTCAACTTTCCATCAAGTCACTACTTTTCCAATCCCTTCCTAACTTTCAACATGCAAACTCATCAACACATTTTTATATTCCAAGTTCATTGTCATAAGCATAATTTGCCTCTTAACACTTTCATTTTCACTTATACACAAATCATAACAAAGTTCAATAATTTCCTTCAACAACTTAATAACCAATCTTCCATAACAACACAATTAACATGCTAACAAGATTCAATTCACCTTAACTCAATTAGCACACAACCAAAAATCAAATTCATATTTCATATCAAACCTAGCACCACACGGCCACCTCCCACACTCCCAATTTTTCACTAATTCATTCCACTTTCCTTTCTAATATAATTCCCATCATATTACAACTAGATTACAACAAGAATTCAAGCCATTAAAATCATGCAATTTCATGTACATATTCGGCCAACACACCCCTAGTTCCAACACACAAAATTTCAATGTTTTTCATTCATTCACACATACTACAACATACATATACCATTTATAACACAACAAAAGCATGAAATTCTCACCTTTCTTCAAGCCCTTCACTTGGAGGATGAAAGTGTTTTCTTGCCACAATATTTATACCAACTTGAAGAGAACCTTGAGCTTAGTACAAATCTCACAAAACTTGGATTTTTAGAGCAAAGATTTGGCTCCCAAAATTTTTCTTTCTTTTCTCTCTTCTTTTCCTCCTAAACCCGAAACGCCTCTTTTTTTTTTTCCTTTGGTTTTTGCTTTGCTTCTTGAACCTTCTTAGGATAAGTATACTTATAATTCCACATGGAAATTAATCACTTAAGGGGCTTGGACCCTTTGGCCGGTTGGGCCTCCCCTTGTTGGGCCTTGTTTCATTAATTTTTATTGAGCCCAAATTGGTGGTTACATATTGTAATTCATGGGGCAAGTTTCCAAATTTCCAATTTTTGCCCTTGGCCACCTTTCGTAATTCCACACCATTGTTTTTATACCCTACACATTCATACCAAGAAATGTCCAATTGTGGCCTTATCCATTACAAGTCAATTTACCTTGAATTTTTCGAATACACAAAAATGTCGGATGTAACATTCTCCCCCCCTTTAGAACATTCGTCCTCGAATGTTAAATTTACCTTATGGGGCGTCATACTACTTCGGGAGGGTTCTCTTTACAATCGTCCTTTACCGACTTTCCGACATGGCTTCTCTGCCAACATTATGGGGTAATTTTTCACATCACTGATTTAAATACCTTCATAATATATCTTCTCGTACCCCACGCAATCGTCGAACCATAAGCTATATTCTTGTAACTGACGAACGCTTTCCAGACGTCCTAGTCCGTATCATTTCTTGTTACACTCCGGAGATTTCTACCACACCAATATAATCCCACTTCATACCAGACACTTCTTACCAACAGATTCAGGACTGGAACCGGACGCGTAGAAGCATATCGGACGGATTCGTAATCGGAAGCAGACATGCCAAACTATGGCGGATAGATTCATAATCAAAAGAAGAGATACGGAAGTATGTCAGACAGATCTGAGATCAGAGTCAGATGTATAAAAAGGTATCGGACGGACTTCGAAATCGGAATCAGGCTTACAGAAATGTATCATACAGAGTCACACTTAGAATCAGACATGCGGAGATGTATCAGACAGATGCGTGACCAAAATTAGACGTACGGAGGCACACCAGACGGATTTATATCCAGAGTCAGACATACAGAGGTGTGTCAGACAGATTCGTAATCAGGTTTAATCGTACAGAGACATGTCAGACAGGAACGTATTCAGAATCAATCATACAAATCGTCTTGGGTGTCGCTTATCGACTTTTTCAAAGTTTCTGCTTACTCGCTCTACTTATCTCTCTCCTTCCCTACTATCCATACTCTCTTTCCTTTTACAACCATCGCCATACCAGACTAACTTATGATGTAATTGGGCTTTTTCTATCCCCTGACAACATTCGGGTCGTCGCTGACTGTTATCCAGATTCGCTAAGTTTTCCGAGTGGTATCGCACCTTTCCTTTTTGCCCATTTAACCCGCGTCGGTCTGTGTGGTATCTGTAAAGGCGCTAATTACTCCATACATTCTCTTTTCCTTTAGATTACCCCAAGTTTTCATTTATATCGGTCATACCTACACTTGAGCAAAACTTTGCATTACTTCCCAGGGGGTCACCCATCCCAGAATTGCTATGGCCTGAGCACGCTTAACTCCGAAACTTTCATGCATTTCGACACGTTAGGGCTAATATAATTTCGTCGATTGCCCCTCACGACCTTTGTCACGTAATTTTAGAGCAAATCGGGGTCTTCGCAAATTTTTGGAAAATTTTTGTAGCGGGTCCCACCCCCGGCTAAGTCGTACCACTACCATGTCGCCTTTCTGAATCTTAAACATTCACTTTCATACACATATACATATGATTACAGATAACCCACGGATTTAAGTCTTCGTCACACGAATTCCGCCTCCAAATAATCGGTGGAATCTGATAAAATGTCACCGCAAGGTGTTCTTCGGCCACCGACAGAAGGAACTAAAGTCTGACAAGTATCGCGGGACCTTTTTGTACTTAATCTACATGTTAACCTCCATATTCCTGGAAATATTTGGGCAGAGTTTCCTCTGCATTTCTTACTATCCAAAACCTATACACCAGAAATACCAATCATGCCTCACAGGGCCAACTCATATACACATACATACATATCATATCATATCGTATCGCAGCCACACGGGGCTGATAACTTCAAATGAGAATTATAATGTCGTCGACACTTACCACACGCGCCCAACTCAAACAGCATCGAAGGCACCTTCCTGTTTACCTTCATCCAGGATTTCTAGACTCACACTGACGGTGGGGACATCTCCGTCGCCCTTGCCTTGGGGTCACTAGGTCTCTAATTCCTTTAAATTTCCGTCGTCTTCATAGAACAACGTCTTACAAATATCATACACACATAGGAAGTTCTAAAAACTCATACACTTATAAATAATCAATATCGAGTCTGACCTGGGGAGCTGCCGTGAGAGGTATGCCCACTATCATCCACGCCTGTCTGCTCCCTACCTACCCGGTTTCCATTATCACCCGCATCTGAATCGGAGGGGTATGGACGATCAAACAAATCCTGGCCCACTGGTGACCCAGGCCAAGAACAGGAGAAATCCATAGCACTCTCCGAGGTGGCCGGGCTATCAAGGTTCTCCCTAATAATAAGAGCTGGTGCATACTTGAAAATCTCCTCCTGCGTCATCCCAGAAGAATGCTCCGACGGGCCTGCCTCATGACTATCCTCCTCCTCGGAGGTAAGAAGCTCCGGAGGGGTCATCGCCAAATCCTCCGAGATATCTGTATCGTAGCCATCCTCCACGGGATCCTCTGCTCCAGGGTTCGGGGTCTCTGGAGGAGTCGTAGATGGGTCCTCCGACGGATCCGTATCGTAGCTATCCTCCGGGGAATCCTCCGAAGGATCCGTCTCGATCGAGTAACTGGGGCCCTGCCTACTCGGCCCTGGTGACAACCTGGGGGCCTTCTTGGCACCCCCATCCTCATCGTCGGAAGCCGTCCTCTTCATTCGTCACCAACCTACAACTACCTGCAAGGAGAGGGTCAGAAACATTTTCCCGAATACCGACACTTCTGCTCCTTTGGAGCCCCGCTGTAGATACCGCAATTCGTAAGGGAGAATCGTCCTAATCATACAGCTTTAACGCACGATCTAAGAATTCAAAGAAGGGTAACATCCTAAATGCCCTGTAGCTTCCTGTTTATAGATGTGGTGCACAACACATCGATAACCAAGACTCTACTAGACACGGCCTGTAGACATACCGAGGACTAACCGCTCTGATACCACTTTTGTCACGACCCAAACCCCGTGGCCGCGACTGGTACCCTAACTGGGCACCCATACGTACCTACCTGATCGAACTCGAACCATACAGAGTTTTTTTTTTTTTTTCCAAAACAGAAGTACAGAAGTAGGCCGATACAATTACGGCACGCGCGTAACTTACATATATATATACATATACCTGAACATACAGACATTTACAGATAAGCCGATAAGGCTAACATACAGACGAAACCCGTAACCCACATATCCATCTACAGGCCTCTACAGACATACAGGATCATATGACGGGACAGGGCCCCGCCGTACCCAGAATATACATACATACGGAGTACACAGAAGACAGAAAATATATACCAAAAGATATGCTCCGAGTCAAAGGAGCTCTTCGAATGGCAGAGTCAGAACCTACACTGGCGGCGTGTCACCTGGCGCGTCTGTACCTGCGGGCATGTAGCGCAGCCCCCGAAGAACGGGGGTCAGTACGGAAAATGTACCGAGTATGTAAAGCAGAAACGTAACAGATATAAACATAGTCACAAAAATATAACGGGCAGAATCATAAGTCAAACTAACGGACAGAGTTATGATCCAGACAGACATACAGAATCGTGTTACACACAAATGAACAGGATTATAGTTCGGACAGACAAACGGAATCATAATACGGACAGACGAGCAGAATCTGAATCCATACGGACATACAGAAGCAGAAGCCATACGGACATACAGAAATAGTTGTAACACAGACGGACAGACAGTAGTATGACGGACAGAATTATGCATGCAGAGTAGCACAGAGTCATACAAAATCATACAAAGGCGTGTGCTTTATAAATACAGATGGCACACGCATATATTCATACAGATCCCGGCCCTGTCTGGGGGCGCGGTAACAGAACCCGGCCCTCTTAGTACGGGACGCGGTGGACAGACAGAATCAAATCAGATCATATGCCATCCTGGCCGCCATCCCCATACACAGATCATACAGACATACAGATCCCGACCCGTACGCCGAGGGACGCGGTGAACAATGCAGAGAATTATGCACGATAACAGAACCTGGCCCGGGTCGCAGTGAAAGAATGCATTGAGACAGACACGAATCGATAAATGAGAAACCACCTACCTACAGACTCAACATACAGACTCGATCAAATTGAAGGGTGCCAAACGGCGAGCCAAAATCAGAATATCCAGATAGTATGCATAGTACGCGCCTATATCCTAGTTGGGAAGGCACGACAGATTATTATCAGAATGGGATTCTCAACTGTTCAGAAATCATATTGTATAAATTACACAAAAATAGCCATAATATACATAAAACAATAGTTCAGAAGTTTTTGGAGAACATCGGACCAAAACAGATGTATTTTAAAATCGTACCGGGAGTATCGGGCCTTGTGGGCCCACCTCGGACCCACCCGAGACTACATACGTAAATTATTGATAATTGACCTTATGAGGTCACCCATACTCATTCGGAAGTGTTCCGACTCCGTTTGGGGAAATTTTTGTGCAAAATCTCACTTTAAGGACAATTTGTAAGAAAATAGGTTCAATTGAATTGAAGGAATTGGAGCGGTTTTCCGTCTCGAATTCCGGGGAACGGAGTCGGACTTAAGGCTCGCGGTCGAGCCTACCACATCCAGAACATGCCTAGGAACGTAGAGAAGTGCTTCACATACCTCGATGGGGCCTTATGCTCTCTTGGCGTCAATCCAAATTTCGCCCAAAATCTGGAAATGGTCAAGTTTACCATTTGGTTAGTTCCATTCTTTCAATATTCTAACTTTACACATAATTGCCTACCGAAATTTCGGCAGCATTTCCTCTGTATATACGACATCCCCGAGACTTAGCTCGGCTCAATTTAGCAACACAACAACCCAGAGGAGACATCCAAACAACAACAAACATCAATAACCACTAAATCATACGCTATGGCATTATTAGCCACCCTTCGACACGACGAATCATCTTTCGTTTCAAGCTTACATTTCCAACCAAAACTTATTATTTTCATATCCATTATCCATCAAAATCATTACGACACACATCGGAGGAATCCATAACATGTTCACATAATATTCACAAGATATTCATAAAATTCACAAACATTCAACTTTCCATCAAGTCACTACTTTTCCAATCCCTTCCTAACTTTCAACATGCAAACTCATCAACACATTTTTATATTCCAAGTTCATTGTCATAAGCATAATTTGCCTCTTAACACTTTCATTTTCACTTATACACAAATCATAACAAAGTTCAATAATTTCCTTCAACAACTTAATAACCAATCTTCCATAACAACACAATTAACATGCTAACAAGATTCAATTCACCTTAACTCAATTAGCACACAACCAAAAATCAAATTCATATTTCATATCAAACCTAGCACCACACGGCCACCTCCCACACTCCCAATTTTTCACTAATTCATTCCACTTTCCTTTCTAATATAATTCCCATCATATTACAACTAGATTACAACAAGAATTCAAGCCATTAAAATCATGCAATTTCATGTACATATTCGGCCAACACACCCCTAGTTCCAACACACAAAATTTCAATGTTTTTCATTCATTCACACATACTACAACATACATATACCATTTATAACACAACAAAAGCATGAAATTCTCACCTTTCTTCAAGCCCTTCACTTGGAGGATGAAAGTGTTTTCTTGCCACAATATTTATACCAACTTGAAGAGAACCTTGAGCTTAGTACAAATCTCACAAAACTTGGATTTTTAGAGCAAAGATTTGGCTCCCAAAATTTTTCTTTCTTTTCTCTCTTCTTTTCCTCCTAAACCCGAAACGCCTCTTTTTTTTTTCCCTTTGGTTTTTGCTTTGCTTCTTGAACCTTCTTAGGATAAGTATACTTACAATTCCACATGGAAATTAATCACTTAAGGGGCTTGGACCCTTTGGCCGGTTGGGCCTCCCCTTGTTGGGCCTTGTTTCATTAATTTTTATTGAGCCCAAATTGGTGGTTACATATTGTAATTCATGGGGCAAGTTTCCAAAATTCCAATTTTTGCCCTTGGCCACCTTTCGTAATTCCACACCATTGTTTTTATACCCTACACATTCATACCAAGAAATGTCCAATTGTGGCCTTATCCATTACAAGTCAATTTACCTTGAATTTTTCGAATACACAAAAATGTCGGATGTAACATATCCCTCCACTAGAAATGCTAGCAACTTCTTTTTCTTTGCCATTATTACGAGCATTCTGATTATTATTGTTAGCATTACCAGCAGGCGGATTTCTAGTAGATGCAGGAACAGGCGAATCATTCCTTTGGTTAGACATAGAAGCCACCTCGCATAGCCATTTTCTGCACTCCCTCTTAAGATGCCCCCTAATACCACAGTGATGACAGATACGATCTTCCGACACAGCAGATAGACTACTACCCTGGGATTAACTAGTTTGGTTATTATTCTTTTCACCTGGCCTACCAGGACTGAGTAGGTGCCGAATACCCTTTACTCTAGCCTCCCTTATAATTATTACCACTGAAACCACCCGCTAAACAGGCCTTCTTATTCTGATCTGGATCCACCCACTACTCATTTTTGCAACTCTCTTATTGTTCAGCAAACCCAACCAAAGATGAGAAGGTACAAGTAGGAGACATAGCAACAGCAGCACATGCAAACTTGATACGTGCTACCAAGCCTTTCACAAAATGAGTCAACTTATCCTTTCTATTCGGAATCATGTATAAAGCATACTTTGACAAACGGGTGAACTCCAAACTATACTCACGAACCGACTTATTACCCTGTTCCAGCTTATCAAACTTCGTAGCCATAGCAAATCTTTCTTCATCGGACAAGAACCTTTCCATGAACGCCTCTTCAAATTTAGCCCACGTCAAAGCTAAAGCAGTATCACCCCTCTCAGATTCCCATATCCCAAACCATGCTTGAGCAACATCCTTCAACTGATAAGATCACAGCTTCAGAATCATGGGCATCCATTGCCCTCAATGCCTTGAAGGTCTCATCTAAAAGGTATTGTGGGTCATCCACCTCTCGTGACCCAAAGAACTATGGTGACTTTAAGTCTAGGAATTGCTTAAGTCTGCCTCCACCATAAGGTCCCACACCTCCACGTTGCTGCTGAGTCGCAACCAAAGCAGTCAACATTTGAATAGCATTTTGCATGGTACCAATCTCAGGCACATCCGCAATAGGAATAGCCGGAGCAGGCGGTGCTGGAGGTGGTGCTTGGCTTCCAGCATCATTTCTATTACCAACAATCGCGCCCCCAAGATTTCGGTTAGCTCACGCGGGTTGTGCTCGGTTACCGTTTTTGGATCGCGTCAGAGCCATTTTTGCAAGGCACGAATTAACGAGCGAATTAGAACGATCCTAAAAGGACTTCAAGCTCTACAACACTATCTAGAGTCAAGAAGAATAGGAAACACCTATGAATGTCGTGGGAGTTTCTCTGTCATGCAGGTGATTAGGCTGCACAAGGAAAACTCCACTAGACACAGCTCTACAGACACCAACAACAATCCTAGGACGTATTTAAACCTAGGGTCTGATACCAATCTTATCATGCCCCAAAACCCACCCTAGACGTGACCAGCATCCGACGTCATGAACAATATCGGAAGAACCTAAAAGATGCAATAACAATACTTGAACCCGCCAAGTTCATTATTCACCTCCAACAGTTTATAAAATAAATATAAACAAATCATGAATATATGAATTAAATCAGTGGAAGTCTTTATTAATCAAATACTTAGTCAAACGTAATAACGTGCCCGAGAGTTAATCAATGACTCAACAACTACCCACAAGAATGTATACTATGGAGCTTCTAAGATAAATCAATAATAGTTTGACTCATCGAGGCGCAGCCCGAAAAACTAATATAATGAATAAACAAATAAATAGGGTGTCTTACGAATGAACGTGTGGGCTCACCAAATCAGCAGCTACAGCAAGTCCTTCTTATATGTCCGGAGAATCAAGAACTTGCTCTTCTCCATTACCTAACATACCATAAAAAATAACAATGGTATGCCTAAGTACTTCGTACTCAGTGAGTGTCTCAGAGATAATAAGTAATAAGAAAATAGAGTACAATAATACATAAAGAAATCAGTTCTGAAAATCATGTGAATCCAATGGAAGAATAGTTATTCAATTTTTGTATCTCAATAAGATGTCACGATCCGACTAGAGGGCCATAACGGGTAGCCGGAGCTGACTACCGAGCACCACTCATTATGCTAGTCATCATACTCATCCTGGACACATATAATCTTGAAGGCAACACATGTATATATATATATATATATATATATATATATATATATAAGCCCTCACGGCTGCAAGAATGATATACAAATGTACAATGTAGTCATCATGGGACATCTACCACCCAGACATACGCATCTACGAGCCTCTACTAGAGTACTAAGATATAAGGACGGGACCGGACCCCGTCGTGCCCAATATATACACAAAATAATATCTCAAAATGGCACCTCCAAAAGAGTGGGGTGCTTCTGTAAATCTGCTTAGTAGCTCCTAAGAATCTAGGCCACCTGCCTGTCTACCTGTGGGCATAAACACAACATCCAAAAAAAAGGACGTCAGTACGAACATTGTACTGAGTATGTAAGGCATGGACAATAATAACATATCAAAAAGGTAAGGAAACATCGAGTAATGAAACAACATGTAGCTGAATGTCACTTAAGATGGAATAATGTATGCTAACTTACATCATAAACAACATCATATCAAGTACGTATATATAAGCTGCCCGGCCATAGCGGTGCGGTGTGATCATCCTTAGCCCGCATCCGGGGTAACCATCTCATGCCGCCCACTAGTGGTGTCTGCCCATGCCCTCTAGACATGATGTATATGTCGCCCGCCTTAGCGGTGTCTGGCCGGCCATATAGGCACGGTGTAATATCATCATCATACACTTATCATAAAGCATGCATAAGAACTCAAAGCCAAACTGTAACTCTATCGGGGGGATGTAAGGTCGAGAACCCCCGATTCCATTATGGAGTAACCATGATCATCATGCCACACCTTGAAGGGACCAGCATTTTGAGGTGAGTCTAGCAATAATAAATAACATCGATGAATCATTAACTTCATACAAATGTCATATCATAAGCTTTGGCATCTCTAGACTTAGACTCATCATCATCATTATCATATTCGTAACATATCTCTTATCTTTATCTCATGAAAATCTCTTTATAAACATAGACTCATAGTTTCCGGAATGTAAGAAGGTCATGGAAAAATAAGGGAAGTCATGTCATAGGGATCAAGCCTTAGAAAAAGAAGGGACTAGCGCACTTTATCATATGGGCCTTGGCCCATGTATCTTGGCCGGCCACCTTGGCCATTCATTAAGCCCACTTTTTTTTTTTTTGTTTTTTGTATCTAGTCTTGTAATTTATGAAATATAATTTTCCAAATTTCGAATTTGCCCTTAGCCTTCCATCCATATTTCCATGAGTCATCTTGCGAATTTCCATTTTTACCCCTACCCTTTCTTAATATTTCCACATCAAAATTTTTGTGAACAACTTATATGCCGAACGAGATAAAAAATATAGGCTTGCACTTAACTCCCCGCAATCTTCTTAAATTATCTGAATGCACAAAATGCGGGATATAACAGTTCCAAAGACTCTACTCTTAGATGATACCGGATCCATCGTATCTTTGATTTCTTATGCTCAAGTTCATGTCTTCTAAAGATCATGGTAATCTAGAGAAATCCTTAGTATAGCTTTCACGAGTCTATCATGCACTATATATATATATATATATATATATGTACATGTACTACTATTTTCTTACACCGTGCCTATATGGCCGGGCAGCACTACTACGGTGGGCGGCATATGGATGATGATAGTAACACCGTGTCTGTACGGCCGGGCAGCACCACTACGGTGGGCGGCATATGCATGATGATAGTAACACCGTGCGTGTATGGCCGAGCAGCACCACTAGTGGACGGCGTGAGATGATTATCATCCCCGGACGTGGGATTAGATGATACATGGATTGAGTCGTACGTTTCTCGGCATTATTACACGATATATTATATTACACACAGTACATGCATATTATATACCGCAAGGGTATTTTCATTCATACAAATGCATTCAGACTGTCAGTTGTTTATGAGTTTCAGATTCCTTTCATGACTCCTAGGTATATGTTCCTCTTATGCCTTACATACGCAGTACATTGTCCGTACTGACTCCCCTAGTTCTCGTGGAGCTGCGTTTATGCTCACAGGTACGGGTATACCGACAGGCGGTCCGGCTCCATAGGACATTCATCCAGCGGTGGTTAGCGTGCTCCACTTGATTCGGAGCAGCAGTTCATTTTGGTATGATACTTTTGAGATACAAATATTTATATGGGTATGACGGGGCCCTGTCCCGTCTTTTGTTCCATTCGAGGTCTGTAGATAGTTATATGTAGGTGACTTCTAATGTAGAGCTCCTATTCCTTTGTGTACAATTCATGTGACAGCCTAGTCGTCCTGCATTTTTATCTTCAATACATATATATATGCATGATGAATAGCCCCTGATATTGTTCTTCTATGAGTCAGTTTAATTTGGATTGAGTTGCTTGTGGGCCCTTTTGTCGATTGTTGTTTAGATATGCTTCTATGGGTGTTTGGTCACTAGAGATCAGGCACTCATCGCGGCCTATCAGTTTGGGTCGTTACAATAGTTGATCGAGAATCTGTAAGGATGAGGCACGTCTTCTGAATTACTTGGGGCAGTATGGATTGTGGTGTCGTTTTTTGCATATTTCAGGTGGGTTGTGGTTGTTGAGTACGCTTAAGGAAAGGAGTCTACAAAAATGGACTAAGTGATATGATGTAGTTTCGTGAGGTTTTGTGATCAGCGACTAGTGAGAAGAAAATTACGAGTAACTAGCATGTTAAGGCTTATGGGAAGTGGCTTGTGTGGTACCCAGTTAGGTAATTTCGTAGCACTCTTCCATGCAGGAGTTAGTGTGATTTAAAGGAAAGAAAATCAAGAAATCCCTATAACGTGAAAACTAGAGTTATATTTTGGGGATGAGACTGTATTCGTGGTAGTGTGTTATGTTGTGGGTAATGCTAATCGGATAGCTTGAGTGGGCATTTTTAGAATATTAAAGGACTAGAATTAGTCACCCCAGATGGGTGATAGGACTGTGATTGGTTTCGGAAAGTTTGGGTCTATTCGAGTGACTATTAGTGGTATTCGGGAAGCTGTACCTTTACTTCTAGGGGTTAGTTATTCGGACAGTTTTAATGGCTTATGTCGGGGCTTAGTAATTACTATGGTTGTGAGAAGTCTTTAGAGTGTTCAAATGGTTCTTTACGGGTTTGTCTTGGTGAGGTATTCAGTGGTATGTTTCCTATAGTGTGATTTGAAGGTTTAAGAACACTTGGAACTAGCCAAGTCAGTTAGGAGTAAGATCAGTTTTGACAGAATCGCGTATAGTTCTCAGATGGGGCAAGGATTCTTTTCTGGAAGAGTAAGTCATGGTTTCGGGCTTGTGGTGTGTGCTTATATGTTCTAGGAAATCGTGGTGCAAAGAACGACTTTAGTGGTGTGAAAGAAGGGTCAGCAAAATTAGAGTATGCTACTGGTTCCGAGTGGGCTATGATTGTGTCAATATCTAAAGGTTTGTGTTGTTTTGAGAAATGTTTGTGGGACCTATTGATCATGTTCAGAGGTATGGATTATAGAATAAGAGAATCTAGCAGAAACAATCCTTATATTCAGGGATCAGTTGTGAAAGAAAGTCGAGTATATGAATTATGGAAAATTGAATTTTTAAGCTAACTTAAAGAAGCTTGAGTGATAAGATGATCGGGCAGTGTTTTGGCCCACTTATTGCCGTAGACTCTTCCGGGTGGTTATAATACGAGTTCTTGGGTTACCGTCAGCCTTCGTACTCCCCTTTTTCGTTCAAATATGAACGATTGTTTAATTGGTATCTGATGCAATGACCCACTAGGTCGTTAGAGGTGGTTTGACCATTTTACCCCTGGCAGTTTGTTTTCGAGACTAGGAGCGAGTCTAGTGAGAACTTAAAGATTTAGAGTTTCAAAGCAAAGGCTTGCGATAGTATTTTGCGAATATGTTGTATTTTCGTTGGGGGTTGACTTAGTGAATTAGAACTCCGATGGGGATTCTGAGACCACGGGTGAGTCCGTAGCGAATTTTTACTCATGTATGTATGTATGGTTTGTGGGTGTAGGGCCTTCGATTGATGTCAGGATTTTGGGTGGAAACTTGGTGAAAAAACAGAGTTTCTGGTTCTGATGCGACCGCTACAGCGGACGGGGTCCGCTACAGCTAGTCAACCACAGCGGGGCGCTAATCGCCACCGTGAGGATTAGGAGTTAATGAGGTCCCCTGTAGCGGTGGGTCAGACCGCTATAGCGAGACCACTGCAACGAAAATACTGTCCGCTACATCGGTCGACGGGAGGCATAAACCCACTTTTGTATTGACAATTTCGAGTCATTGGTCCTATAACTCAAAAAATAGTTTCCAAGAGAGAAAGAGGCGAATATTCTATATAAATTTAGTGGATTCTCCATGAGGGTAATTCTTAACCATTACTTGTGCCTTTACCTCCATTCCTTAAGTTTCCATGGTTAGTTTTAATGTCCATTAATGGTGCGTGAAAGCACTAGAACCCTAAATTCATGAAACCCTTATTGGAAATTATGGAATATAGTTTATACTACTGTTTATATCATCTAGAAGTGTAGGTTATCACCTTCTAGGATGGGAATTTTGGTAATCATTGTGAAAATTATATATTGAGACGTGAAAATTATATATTGAGACTTAGGGTTTCACTCAAATTGGGGGTTTTGTCATGACCCGACGAGGGGCCATGATGGGTACCCGGAGCTAACTGCCGAGCACCACTCATTCTAATACTCATCAAACCTATCCTGCATACATTTATTGTCCTCACACATCTACTCATAAGGAAAACCATTTTCAATTTCAATCATATCTACATTTATATACATAAGCCCTTCGGCTATCAAAATAACATACACAGTGAGGAAAATCATGAGACTATATTACCTACACATACGTATCCACGAGCCTCTACTAGAGTACTAGACATAAGAACGGGACAGGACCCTGCCGTGCCCGAATATGTAAACAAAAGAATATCTCAAAATAGCACCTTCGGAATAATGGAGTGCTCCTGCAAATCTGCTGGTGGCTCCTATGGATCTACACCGTCTCCCTGTCTGCCTGTGGGCATGAACACAGCGTCCAAAAAAAAGGACGTCAGTACGAACATTGTACTGAGAATGTAAGGCATAAACAATAATGACATATCAATGAAATAAGGAGACATTGAGTGAAGAGAAATCTGTAACTAACTGTCACTTAAGAATGAAATATTGCATGCTAACTTACTTCATAAACATAAGCATATCATGTATGCATATATGTATAAGCTGCCCGATCATATAGGTACGGTGTGATCATCATTAGCCCGCGTCCAGGCCTCCCGCTTCCGGGGTAACCATCTTATGCCGCCCACTAGTGGTGTCTATCCATGCCATCTAGACATGGTGTATATGCTACCCGCCTTAGAGGTGTCTGCCCGGCCATATAGGTGCGGTGTAATATCATCATCATGTACTCATCATAATGCATGCATAGGAATTCAAAGACAACTATACTTTATCGGGGTGACATAAGGTCGTGAACCCCCGATTGCATTATGTAGTTTCATAAGCTTTCTGCCTCACCTTGAAGGAATTAGCATATAAGGTGAGTGTAGCACAAAGAACGACATAAATTAATCATAATTAGGATCATTAGCTTTGTATAACATCATGTCATGAACTTTAGAATCTTTAGACTTAAGCTCATCATCATCATTATCATACTCATAACGTATCTCTTATGTTTATCTAATATGGGGCTCTTCATGAACATAGACTTATAATTTCCGGAATGTAAGAAGGTCATGGAGAATAAGGGAAAATCATGTCATAAGATTCATGCCTTAGAATGGAAAGGACTAGCCTCACATACCTTTTTATTTAGGTACTCTATCACTTGAACGTTCCTCTTCAATATTCGCGTTTCTACCTCCAAGAGAGTTCAAAAATTAGATAATCGATAATGTAAACACGCTTGAACTAAAGCTAGAGAAAATTGGGCAGCATCTCCTTTGTTTATACAACTTTCCCCATATCATATATCAACTCCCAATCATCAATGATAACATTCCTAATATCTTAATCAATAACTTTTGTCAAGTTCATCATTATCCAACTCTCATAATTTCCTCTCAAGGTCATCCATAATCATGATCATAATACAACATTACATTCATCCTCAACTAATGTTTCTCCCCTGTTCTTAATATCATTTATAGCATAATCACAATCACAGCATATCAAGAATCATGATTCATTCTAAGCTACCACTCAAAGATGTCACTATTATCATATTTATGACCCCTCTTCCACCTCATCTCATAATCTAAGTCTTTCAACCTCTCACTACTTTAAACAACATGGAATGATCATAAAACTTACCTTTTATAGAGTGGAAATGAGCTTTGGGTGGAAACACTTCACTTGAGAAAAACCCTAGTTCCACTTCCAATAAGATTCCTTGTCTTAGATAAACCCTAGTGAGCTTCTTACACTTAATTCTCTTGGTTTGATGAAGTTGATCTTTAGTTTCTCTTGATTTCTTGTAGGAGAAGTGTGTGGAACTCTCTAGAAGCCTTGAGAGAGATGGAGAAGTGTGGGAAATGAAATTAGTGAAGTGAGTTCACATTTAAATACTTGAACTTAACTCAGCCCGTCGGGTGTTCTACAGACACTTATACGGTCCGTATAAGTGACCGTTGTTCACCATCGTGGAAATAATCTTCCTGTTGGGTGTTATACGGACCCTTATACGAACCGTATAATGTTATACGGTCCGTATAAGCGGTCATATAACCCCACTTCTCTGAAATTGTTTCCGTCGTTCGTTTGATCTCCAATCCTTATGGAAACTTCTTAACACTTGCTTAACACTTCATTAGCAATCTAAGGAGCATTATAACTCTTCTTTAAGACATCATTAAGTCAACATTAACTCGATACTTTACACATCCTTCTTCAAAATACAACTTGTGGTCAACATTCTTTAACGAACTTTCTTCTCTCACTTCCCACGTCTTTGGAATCTTAATTTGAATCGTTAAATAACCTCTCTTGCTTATAGAAACATTGCATACTCCTTACCCTGCGTTAGCCTATTAACTAGGCAACGACACGGAATTTTCCGAGGTGTAACACCCTTCCCCCCTTTGAAAATATTCGTCCTCGAATGTTAAGTTCTCGGGAATTCTACGAAAATTTCGCCAGAGTTTCCCCTGTAATATGGCGCTATCACCCTGTCACAACAGCCCACAATAAACATGCGTCATAGGGCTACAACACAATAGCAATAATTTTATTGCCACGCACGACCAAAAGCATGAAAAGGAAGTATACATACCTCATAATGTTATGTTTCATCTTGAATCTCTTCCGGGGTTTGAAATAAGTGCGGGTACTTGGACTTTATATTTTCTTCCGCTTCCCAAGTCATTTCTTCTCGGTTATTATTCCTCCATAATACTTTGACTGAAGCTATTTCTTTATTCCTAAGTCTCCGTACTTGCCTGTCTTGTATAGCAATAGGTACCTCTTCATAGGTCAACTTTTTTGTCACTCGAACATCATTTACTGGCATAATTCTAGTAGGATCTCCAACAGATTTTCAGAGCATTGAGACCTGGAAAATCGGATGGACTGATCCGAGTTCTGAGGGTAAGTCCAATTCATAAGCTACTTGACCCACCTTGCGAATAATGTTGTAAGGGCCAATGTATCGGGGACTCAATTTCCCTTTCTTACAAAATCTAATCACGCCTTTCATCGGTGATACCTTCAGAAATACCCAATCATCAATTTAAAATTAAAAGTCTCGCCAACGGTTGTCCGCATAGGATTTCTGGCGACTTTGGGTTGTCAACAATCGATCTCGGATAATCTTTACCTTTTCCACCACTTATTGAATCAATTCTGGACTCTTAAGGTACAACCTGGCATAATCCTCAGCTGAATATGTAGTCCTGACTGGAAGAAAGTGGGCTGATTTTGTCAACCTATCAACGATGACCCAAATAGAGTCATATTTTCACGAAGTGCGAGGTAAACCTGTGACGAAGTCCATATTGATCACTTCCCATTTCCAGGTCAGAATCTCAATCTCCTGTAATAGTCCCCCAGGCTTCTGGTGCTCGATCTTAACCTGTTGACAATTCGGACACTGAGTAACAAACTCTGCTATATCCCTCTTCATGCCATCCCACCAATACAAGCATCTGAGGTCATGATACATCTTCGTTGACCCTGGATGAACAGAATAACGGGCATGGTGTGCCTCTCCCATCACCTGTTATCGTAACCCTGCAACCTCAGGTACACATAATCTACTTTTGTATCGTAGCACTCCGTCAGGTGCGACCTCGAATGGGGTTTCTTCATTTTGAAGAGCTGCATCTCTATGATGTACAAAAATAGGATCCTCGTACTGGTGTCTCTTTTTCCCTTCTATGAAAGAGGACTCAGCAACTGCTCGAACAGAAACCCTGCCATTATCAGCATCAGCCAAATGGACTCCCAGATTAGCTAACTGACGAATCTCACGGACTATGCCCTTTTGCTCTGGTCGTACATCTGCCAAACTACCCATATATTTACGGCTGAGTGCATCTGCTACGACATTTGCTTTCCCTGGGTGGTATAGAATGTCAACATCATAGTCCTTCAGCAACTTAAGCCACCGCCTCTGCTGGAAATTCAGCTCCTTCTGCTTAAAGATGTACTGGAGACTCTTATGATCTGTATATATGTTAACATGCACACCATATAAATAATATCTCCATATTTTTAAAGCATGAATAACCGCTGCTAACTCCAGATCATGGGTGGGATAATTTCTTTCGTGCTTTCTGAGCTGTCGGGAGGCATAGGCTATAACTTTGCCATGCTGCATCAATACACAACCTAACCCAACACCGGAAGCATCACAATAAATGACATAGCCACCTGGTCCCTCAGGGAGAGTTAGAACTGGGGCCGTAGTCAACTTATCTTTCAGCAACTGGAAGCTCCGCTCACAAGCATCGGTCCACTGGAACTTAGCTGCCTTCTAGGTTAGCCTTGTTAAAGGCACTGAAATTGAGGCAAACTTCTCTACGAACCTCCTGTAATACCGTGCTAGTCCCAAAACACTACGTACTTCAGTAGGTGTTATAGGTGTAGGCCAAGTCTTCACCGCCTCGATCTTCTGTGTATCTACCCGAATGCCATCAGCTCCAATAATATGCCCTAAGAATGCTACTGCAGTTAACCAGAATTGACATTTGGAGAACTTAGCATACAATTTCTGGTGCTGAAGCACCCTAAGTACCGCCCTCAAATGATCTGTATGCTCCTCTTCTGATCGTGAATAGACCAGAATATCATCAATGAATACAATCACGAACAGGTCAAGGAATGGCTTAAACACTCGGTTCATCAAATCCATAAATACTGCTGGAGCATTAGTCAACCCAAAGGACATCACTCTAAACTCATAATGCCCGTATCGGGTTCTGAATGCAGTCTTTGGAATGTCTGCATCCTTTACCCGCACCTGGTGAAAACCTGACCGCAAGTCTATCTTCGAGAAACACTTAGCACCCTGTAACTGGTCAAATAAATCATCGATCCTGGGGAGGGGATACCTGTTCTTTATTGTTACTTTATTCAGCTGCCTATAATCAATTCACATCCGCAGCGACCTATCTTTCTTCCTTACAAATAATACCGATGCTCCCCAAGGCGATGTACTGGGCCTGATGAAGCCCTTTTCTAATAAATCTCTCAGTTGCTCCTTCAGTTCTGCAGGTGCCATTCTGTAAGGAGAAATAGATATGGGCTGAGTGTCCGGTAATACGTCTTTAGTGAACTCTATCTCACGCTCAGGAGGAAGGCTTGGAAGTTCATCTGGGAATACATCGGGAAACTCGCTAACTACCGGCACTGACTGAAAGGTCGACGCCTCTGCCTTCAGGTCGTGTACCCGTACCAGATGATAAATATAACCCTTTCTGACCATCTTCCTTGCCTTGAGGTATGAAATAAACTTACCCCTCGGCGATGCTGTATTTCCCATCCACTCTATAATTGGCTCTCCTGGGAACTGAAATCGGACTATCTTGCCTCTATAATAAACGTCAGCATAACAAGAAGCTAACCAATCCATACCCATAATAACATCAAACTCAGTCATATCTAACTCTATCAAATCTGCCTTGGTGCAATGACTATATATGATCACCGAACAATCTCTATATACTCGTCTTGCTATATCAGAATCTCCTACTGGTGTAGCTACCTCAAATGGTTCTATCAATTCAGGTTCTATCCCAATTCTACTAGCAACAAATGGAGAAATATACGATAATGTGGAACCTGGGTCTATCAATGCATACACGTCTTGAGAGAAAATCGATAGCATACCTGTAACCACATTAGGTGACGCCTCCTGATCCGGTCTACTAGCCAAAGCATATATGCGGTTCGAAGGACCGATAGAACTAGAAGCTCCGCCACGACCTCTACTACAGCCTGCTAGTACCTGGAAACCCTGCCCCATAGGGCGCATAGCCACAGAAGAAGATGAACTAGCAACTGACACAGTAGGCTGGGCTGCACCACCTGGATTACCTCCATAGGGACATTCCCTCATAATATGGCCTTGACGGCCACAAGAAAAACAAGCACCAGTAGCGAGACGGCAATTCCCAGAATGGGGCCTACCACACCTGTCACGACCCAACCCCGTAGGCCGTGACTAGTGCCCGATCTGGGCACTCAAACACATTCTAGTATATAGCAGAAGCCGACAAGGCTTTATTTCCAATTTAGATAATCTCCAGAAAAATTTCGGCACAGTTTCCTTTGTTTTACGGACTATCCCATATACCCTGCACGCAGAAAATACTAACAAAGGCCACACAGGGCCAACAAAGTAACATTTAAATATATGCGGACCGGCCGCCGCGGCGAATGGGATCGCCCAAACACAACATATACACACAGCTGTACAGAAAGATCCCAACCAACAAACATGTCTACAGACCTCTAAATGGACCAACAGAATCATATGGCGGGACAGGGCCCCGCCGTACCCATGAACGAGAATATACACATATAGAAGTGACAGACTGTACCAAAAGATGGCTCTGAATAAAAGAGCGCTCCAAAAATAGCAGAATGAGATCCTAAGCAGACGGATCAGCAAACCTGTCGTCGGTACCTGCGCGGCATGAAAACGCAGCCCCCGAAGAAAGGGGGTCAGTACGAAATATGTACTGAATATGTAAAGCCTGAGTTGCAGAAACAAAATCATAACTGGTGCAGAACATACAGAAAGTAAACGGAAGATCCAAAGTATCAGATACATTTCTCCAAAACATGCAGAGTGTGTACAGAACATATGTCATATCAAATCCGGCCCCTGCCAAGGGACTCGGCAGACAGAACGTGGCCACCCTCCCGACGCTGGTGCCACAACACAGAAGAATCAGAATAGGGGCATAACCCCGTAACATAATATGTCATATCAGATGGCCATCGTAAATCATATCAGAACAAACGTACATGGCACAGCATACTCCACAAACCCATGTACGCATATACCTGCCCCCTCACATCGAGGCACGACGAACAATGCAGGGGATTACGCTTGACAACATATCCTGGCCCGGGCTCAGTGTGGGAAACATTGGGGCATCCACGAATGGAGTAGTGAGAGACTAATGCAATTTAAAAATATCATAAATGTTTTCAAAGACTCGGTGAAGCGTATCAAAGCCAAACAAATCCAATGGAGTTGGACAGGATCATAATAGATGCATTTCGGATATCATAATAAATTTCAGAAGTATAACCTTCCTGAAGTCGTTCCGGGTGTCAAAATAATTTACAAGACTTAATAGGATATTTAAAACAATATTCGTTAGGTAATTAAAAGGGTAGTCGAAACATTTCTTTCAAAAATCGTTCAAAAAGGAAAGCTTTAGTACATTAAGGGCAAAACCGGGAATAGTGGGCCCGCCTCGTGACAAACAAGGCGGCGGGCTCAAATTGTGCCCTCTAAGCTTATGGGGTCACCTAAAAAGGTTCTACAAACATTCTATGACTTTCCAAGTAGTTTAGAGCAAAGTTGCATTATTTCATGCAAAGCGTACTGAAATGATTCAATTCTACTGAAGGAAAAACTGAAATTTTCTCTTGCGGATTCTGAGGGCCGAGAAGTCTTTCGAGGCCCGGATCCGACCCTAACACACTAAGGACATGCCAAGGGAAGAATTGGGGTTGCTTTACATACCTTTCAAGCTCCTTACGCCTTTCCAAACTCACTTCCCGTTTCGTCAAAAATCTGCAAATGGTCAAGTTTACCAATTGTAAGTTATAGATGCTACAAATTCAATTCAACTCTTATTTGTCTACCGAAATTTCGGCAGCACTTCCCCTATACATATAGCACCCCCGAGAATTCAACTCGGCTCACAATCATCAACAACAACCCAAACAACAACATCAACATCAACAACAAACACTAGAAGCACAATATGGCACAACTAGTTCTACTTGCCGACATAATGCCATAACCTTCATTTCAACTTCAATTTCCAACCAATTTCAATGATTTCACATACATTACCAAACTAGACCATCCCAACATAGATTAGAAGCGTTTCATATGGTTTCCTTAAATTATACACACGATATACATAATATACAAACTTTCCGCCAAAATCCTAACTCGTCCGAAACTTCTAATCTTTGGCATACATATTCATAACATGTTTCCATCTTCCAAATTCATCAACACCCATCATAATTTGCAACCTAATAACTTCATTTTCATAATGTTGTAAAATCATACTTAAGCGACATAAGTTTCTACATTCCATTTCAAAGCAAACTCATATCGTTTTACTTTCATTTACATTGCAAGAATCATAATAACACAACTAACACATTACACAAACTTGATCCATTTCATTCCATACAACTCCATACCACATGGCCAAATACTCTCTTTGCCAATTCATCCAATTTTATTCAACTTTCATTCTCAATATGAATTCCATCACATTCACAATTAGAGTACAACATAATTTCAATTCATCATTGGCATATCATACAAGCATACACACGGCCATACATATATACCATACACCCACTTTGCAAACTTCTATTCCTTCATAAAATCAACACATTTCTACATACTACAACACAAACAAGACTTCATAACACAAGAATAAGGGATAGATTCTTACCTTTTTACTCACTCTTCTTCACTTGAATATATGGTCACTTTGATGAAATAAGGCCTCCTTTATCCAAACCAACTACACCAAGTTAAAGAGGCTACTCAATTTAGTAGGAAAACCACAAAAGAAAATTTTTAGGAGCAAGATTTTTGGTGGTGAAATTTCCACACCAAACCCGAAACCCTCTTCTCTTGTTTTGCTTTGTTTTTTTTTTTTTGTTCTTTCTTCAATCTTCTAAAGGATGAAGATGATATATAATAAGTATACTATGGTCCCCTTAGTTAATTTATCACATGGAAAATTTATTTGGGCCTTGGGTTTGGGCCATAGTTGGCCGGCCACTCCATCTCTTCTTGGGCCTCATTTCATTTCCCATTTTGAGTCCAATGACTTGTGAATCAAATTTTGTAATTCCCGAAACTAATTTCCAAAATTCCAAAGTTGCCCTTAGTCTCCCTCGACACTTCCACATTAATATTCTTTCACAAACAACTCATGTGCTAAATGCAATCAATTATGACTTTATTTCATAAAAGTCAAGATTATTTCTAATTTTTCCAAAAGTGTGAAGACATGGGATATAACATCCTCCCCCCCTTTAGAACATTCGTCCTCGAATGTTAAATTAATCTTATAGGATTTGAAAAGGCTCCGGGGGAGTTTCTGTTTATAGACAGCACATTCGTTATTGAAATGGAATTTAACAAAGATTCGAGATTACCTGAGGGCATAGGGAACAAATGAGGGTATTTCTTCTTCATCTCCTCTTCGGCCTCCCAGGTCATTTCCTCCCTATTATCGTTCCGCCACATCACCTTAACAGAGGCTACATGTTTGTTCCGGATCTTTCTTACCTGGCGGTCCAAAATAGCTACGAGCTGCTCCTCATAAGATAACTGCTCCGTCATCTGAATATCATCCGCAGGAAATATTCTGGAGGGATCACCAATGCATTTGCGGAGCATAGACACATGGAATACCGGATGTACCGCTTCCAAATCAGATGGCAGATCTAACTCATATGCGACATTACCAATTTTTCGCACAATCAGATAAGGCCCAATATAACGCGGACTGAGCTTACCCTTTCTGCCGAACCGCATCACGCCTTTCATAGGCGATACCTTCAAAAATACCCAATCACCAACCTGGAATTCCAAAGGACGACGCCGTTTATCAGCGTATGATTTCTGTCGACTCTGGGCTGCCAATAGTCGCTCTCGGATAAGTTTCACCTTATCAACTGCCTGCTGGACCATATCTGGGCCGATTAATTCTGTCTCGCCAATATCAAACCAGCCAATAGGTGACCTGCATTTCCTACCATATAAAGCCTCGTACGGAGCCATCTGGATGCTGGAATGGTAGCTGTTATTATAAGAAAATTCAATCAATGGCAAGTGATCCTCCCAGCTGCCTCTGAAATCAATAACGCAGGCCCGCAACATATCTTCAAGTGTCTGGATAGTGCGCTCGGCCTGTCCGTCACTCTGAGGATGGAAAGCTGTGCTCAGGCTCAGCTGGGTCCCTAATCCTTCCTGAAAAGATCTCCAGAAGTTCGCTGTGAACTGAGCACCTCTGTCAGTGATAATAGATATAGGAACTCCATGAAGCTTCACTATTTCTTTAATATAAAGCCTGGCATAATCCTCGGCGGAATAAGTAGTCCTGACGGGGAGAAAATGGGCTGATTTTGTCAGCCTATCAACAATAACCCAGATGGAATCATACTTCCGTGGAGTGCGAGGCAACCCTGTAATGAAGTCCATAATAATGATCTCCCACTTCCACGTCGGAATTTCCATTTCCTGCAACAGTCCACCCGGTTTCTGGTGTTCAATCTTGACCTGCTGACAATTGGGACACTAGGCGACGAACTCTGCAATGTCCCGTTTCATGCCATCCCACCAGTATAAGCATCGGAGATCATGGTACATCTTCGTAGACCCAGGATGGACCGAATAGCGAGCATAATGTGCCTCGCACACAACCTGCCCCTGAATAATAAAGTCCCGTCCGGAGTGAACTCGAACGGAGTCTTCTCCTTATCATAGGCTGTGTCTCTGTATCGTGCCAAAACAGGATCTTCATATTGATGCCGTTTGATATCTTCCTTAATAGATGATTCAGAAACCCCTCGGACAAAAATCCGTGTACCTCCAGATTCGGCCAGACGAACCCCAAGAATAGCCAACTGATGAAGGTCACGCACTATCTCTCTCCTGTCCGGCTGTAAATCTGCCAAGCTGCCCATAGATTTCCAGCTAAGCGCATCTGCCATAACATTAGCCTTTCCCGGATGATACAGAATATCCACATCATAATCCTTCAGGAGCTCCGGCCACCTCCGCTGCCGCAAATTAAGCTCTTTCTGTCTGAAAATATACTGGAGACTCTTATGATCTGTATAGATATCAACATGAACGCCATATAAATAATGTCTCCATATCTTCAGGGCATGGATCACCGCTGCAAGCTCCAGATCGTGAGTAGGATAATTCTTTTCATGCTTTTTCAATTGCCGAGAAGCATAAGCTATAACTCTACCGTGCTGCATCAATACACAGCCCAATCCCACGCCAGAAGCGTCACAATAAATAACATATCCATCGGGTCCCTCTGGAAGAGTCAGAACTGGGGCTGTAGTCAGCTTCTCTTTCAGCAACTGGAAGTTTCGTTCACAAGCATCAGTCCACTGGAACTTGGCTCCCTTCTGAGTTAGCCTTGTCAAAGGCGCTGAAATCGAAGCAAACGTTTCCACAAATCTTCTGTAATAGCCTGCTAACCCCAGGAAACTACGTACCTCTGTGGGCGTCGTGGGTCTGGGCCAATTTTTCACGGCCTCAATCTTCTGTGTATCCACCCGGACACCATCAGCTGCAATAATATGCCCCAGAAATGCCACTGAAGCCAGCCAGAATTCACATTTAGAAAATTTTGCATATAATTTCCGATGCCGAAGTACCCCAAGTACCGCTCTCAGATGATCTGCTTGCTCTGCCTCGGACCGAGAATAAACCAGGATATCATCGATAAATACAATTACGAACATGTCTAAGAACGGCCTGAATACCCGGTTCATTAAATCCATGAATACCGCAGGAGCATTAGTCAGCCCAAAAGACATAACTCTGAATTCAAAATGCCCATATCTAGTCCGGAATGCTGTATTAGGAATATCAGCCTCTCGTACCCGTACCTGATGATAGCCTGACCGAAGATATATCTTCGAAAAATATTTGGCGCCCTGCAACTGATCAAACAAGTCATCAATTCTGGGGAGGGGGTATTTATTCTTTATAGTTACCTTATTCAGCTGCCGATAATCAATACACATACGCAGCGACCCGTCTTTCTTACGCACAAATAATACCGGGGCTCCCCAAGGCGAAGTACTGGGCCTGATAAAGCCTTTTTCTAACAGATCCTTCAACTGCTCTTTCAGTTCTTTCAATTCTGCCGGTGCCATTCTGTACGGGGGAATAGATATCGGCTGAGTATCTGGAAGCAAATCAATAGTAAAATCTATCTCCTGCTCTGGAGGAAGGCCTGGAAGCTCATCTGGGAATACATCCGGAAATTCATTAACCACGGGAACTGACTGAAGAGTCGGCGTTTCTGCTGTCAAGTCTTGTACCCGAACCAGATGATAAAAATAACCCTTTCTGATCATTTTCTTCGCCTTAAGGTATGAAATAAACTTACCTTTCGGCGATCCTGTATTACCGGCCCATTCTATAACTGGCTCCCCGGGAAACTGGAAACGAACTACCTTATTTTGGCAGTCAACATTAGCATAACAGGAAGCTAGCCAGTCCATACCCATAATAACATCGAACTCGATCATATCTAACTCCACCAGATCTGCCTTAGTGTCTCGGCCGCATATAATTACAGAACAGTCTTATCAACCCCTAGTCCTTGTCTGCGAGCCTGTCCTGCCACTAATCTAGTCAACCACTGAACTGCATCCCTACTAGCTCTATCCTCCGCCCCTGGCTGAGGAGCTGGAGGCTCAGGTGCTGAGAATTCGGGAGCTGGCGGTGGAGCCGCCCCCTGACCTGGAGGTATCGCTATTCTGGGTTCCTCTGGAGGTGACGATGTAGCAGAACTCGCGGACTGGAACCCAACCTCAGGCATAGACTGGCCACGAGCTCTGGTAAGTCTATGTGTCTGGCTAGTATTCCCTGCTATCGATTTGCCGTTCTGGGCAGCTGTTGCTTTCTTCGGAGGCATAGCTGTAAACATAGTAGTCTGTTAGAATGGGATTTTCCTGATAATATAGCTCTATCGCACGATCTAAGATAAGAAGGAAAGATGACATCCTAAATGTCCTGTAGCTTCCTGTTTATAGATGTGGTGCACAACACACCGATAAACAAGACCCTACTAGCCACGGTCTGTAGACACTACAAGGATGAACCGCTCTGATACCACTTTTGTCACGACCCAACCCCGTAGGCCATGACTGGTGCCCGAGATGGACACCCGTATACACACCTGTTAGCTATATGATCAATCAACACAAACATAGCATGGAACTTATGAAGGCCAAACCATAATCTCGGAGCTGTCACATAAAAGTATAAATATGTGCCGCAACCTGTCTCCTGAGGAGTCACAACTATCAACAGATAACGCAGTACGTACCCCAACAAGGCTGTCATAACATGTGGGAACGTCCCAACTATATATATATGCCAGCCGACAAGGCTGCCACTACGCAACAATAACACAAGTAAGCCGACAAGGCTGCCACTACGCAACAATAACACAAGTAAGCCGACAAGGCTGCTACCACAACATGACAACATATGCAAGCCGGCAAGGCTGCTACAACGATAGACCACGCGTACTGATCATACACACAACTGATCCCATCGAAATACAACCCACATACATGTCTACAGACCGCTAAGAGTTTCAACAATGAAATATGACGGGACAGGGCCCCGTCGTACCCTTAGACAACATATATATATATTTAGATCAAAAAGGATCTATACCAAATCTGGGCTCCGGAACAACGGAGCCCTCCAAGATAGCAGAAGGGAAGTCCTAAGCTGGCAGCTCACCAAAGCGAGTATCTATACCTGCAGGCATGAAACGCAGCCCCCGAGGAAAGGGGGTCAGTACGGAATATGTACTAAGCATGTAAAGCGGGAAATACAGTAAAAGGAGCATATCTGAAATAAGGAGTACATGAAACAAGTTCAATGTTCAGAATACCAAAACACTTGCCTTTGAAACATAATCATGCTTGTCAATATTGATATTTGGCACAAATATCTACATTTAGTGTCATTTACACTTTACTTCTTAGCGCTTTCATCGCAGTTTTTAATGTGAATTGTTGTATATGAGCTTATGTTGGTATGTTTATATGAATAGGTACAACAAGGACCAACGAAGGGTATTCCGGGCAGAAATAAGTGATTCTGAGGCTGTGTACGTCGATGGAATGCTGCGAAGGAAGTTCCAGAACTTGAAGGCAAAAAAATCAGACCACTGAAGGGTCTCATGCGCTGGCCATGCACCGCACAACCAGCGCACAAAAACACCATTCCTGAATCTCAGACAGACCATGCGTTAGTCATGCGCCGCACAAGAAGCACAAAAAAGGAAGTCATGCGCTGGCCATATGACGCACAGCAAGCGCACAAGTGGCGTCAGTTATCCTATTCAGATCGGGATTGGGCCAACTTATCCCATGTTTACCCTAGCATATAAATAGCCATTTTAACATTAGAAGGGCAGCTGGGATGACTTTTTGAGAATTGTGAAACTCTCTCTAGGTTTTATTCCTCGTCTCTTGTTTTTCTTTACATCAAAACCCTAAGTGATGATGAATTCTTCTTTGGCTTATCGAATCATGTGTAACTAAACACCTAAATTCTGGGGTTGTGGCGTAGCCATGAATATTGATATTTGACAAGTATTTCAATCTTAGTAGCTTGTTTGTATGCAATTTCTTCATTGCTTCTGTGTTTAATCTCTTGATTGTCTGCGCAACAGTTGAGTTCTATCTACTCATTGATATATGTGCTTGGGAAACACGTTCGTTTGGAGAAGAAGTAATGAGATTGTGATCTGAATATCCCTAGAGTTGGGCTAGGATTTGTGACTAGGATATGAATATACTTAGTTACCACAATCAATTATATATCGTGCTCTTATTGCATTCTTGATAGGTCAATACCATAGGAATATAGGAGGCGATTTATCTTGAATCGGCTAGTAGTGGTTCGGAAGAATACTACAAGATTACTAATCCAGTTGATTAGCTATTGTGAACAAAGTTGCTAAGTTGAGATACTTGATTGACTCAATAGGATTGGTGAACCAACCACGACCCTGGAATACTTCTAAAATCTTGATAAAAGCCATTCTTAATCACGTTCTAAGTACAAGTCCTATTTTACATTAGTAGTTAATTACATTACAGTATTTAGTTATAAAAGAACCAACACTTTTATTCTTCACTTGCATAGATAGTAAGCAATAGTTTATTCTCGTGAAATATTAGTCATAAGTCTCTGTGGGTTCGACATCCGATTTTACATAATCACTTTATTACTTGTACGACCACGTACAGTTGCGTGTATATTTGGACGCAACAAGTTTTTGGCGTCGTTGCCGGGGACTTAGAAATCAATTACTTTTTCCATAATAAATTTTATTGCTTCATTTTATCCAAGTGTTAACGTCTTGATCTTAGCTTTTTCCTGATTTCAGATACTTTACTCGAATGCGAAGGACTGCGAGTCAAAACAATCTTGAGGAATTCGATCCTGAGCCTAAACAGACTTTCAATCGGCGTAGGAGAGATTTGAACTTATTGCAGAACCCACAGGCTGTCGCAGAAGTACCTGTGGTCATGGCTAATCATCAACCGGCGAAAGTGAGAGAGGTTGCAGTGCCTCGGGTGGCAGATGTCACTTCAAGCATTGTCAAGCCCACCATCGAAGGGCACTTTGAGCTGAAGCATGCTATGATTCAACTTCTTCACTCTAGTGGCCAATTCACGGGAATGTCACATGAGGATCCTCAGCGTCACATCCATACCTTTCTGCAGATTGTGGATACTTTTGCCACTAGAAGGGTCACGAAAGAATATGTTCGACTGACACTGTTCCCCTTCTCTATATTGGGGAATGCAAGTAACTGGTTATTAGCAGAGCCCGCCAATTCTATCACTACGTGGGATGATTTGGAAATGAAATTCTTGACAAGGTTCTTTCCACCAGCAAAGACTGCTCGCCTCCGAAGAGAGATCATGTCATTCATGCAGAAACAAGGAGAAAATTTCTATCAGGCCTGGGAGAGGTTTAAAGGTCTTCTCAGAGATTGCCCTCATCACCATCAGATGAATGAAGTTCTGGCACACACATTTATTGAGAGTCTGGATGCCCAACATAAGTCATCACTGGACACTGCTGCAGGAGAGCAGGATCTCGATCTAAGCTATGAAGAACTATTCACACTATTGAACAGGTTTACTCAGAGCACTCCAGACTTGCAGGATGACGCAGCTAGCAGTTCAGTTAGGAAAGCATCGGGTGTCTATGAAGTAGACAATTTTACAACATTATCAGCACAGATTGATGCCATGCACACCGAACTCAGGAAGTTAGCTGTGGCACAAGCGCCACCACAGGTGCATGCAGTGCAGCAAGCCATAGCCTTATGTGATATCTGCGGAGAGGGTCATAACAGTGATGAGTGCCCTGCAAATCCCGCATCCATTTACTTTGTGGGTAATGCAGGCAAGGGGCAAGGAAACAACAATCAGTATGGAAATTCCTACAACTCAAATTGGAGGAACCATCCGAATTTGAAGTGGAGTGACAACTCAGGTCATCAGAAGCAGAACTATCAGTCAGCACCTACTCCCCAAGCTCCCACAAACAGTATGGAAGAGATGATGAAAAAGATGATGGGTGACATGCAGAAGATGATGATAGATCAGCAGAAGTTGATAGCAGATAATCAGAATCGCGATTTGGCTATACGGAATTTAGAGAGACAGATGGGACACATAGCTGGTGCTCAAAATACTAGACCACCTGGAGGACTTCCAAGTGACACAGATATGAATCCCAAGCCTTGCAATGATGTAACTCTGCGAAATGGGCGAGAGCTAGAGGAAGTAACTACAAAGAAAGCTGGTCGAGGAGAGGCTGAAAAAGAGAAGATTGCCACAGAAACGAGTGAAAAAGGGAAGGTTGTTGAGGAATCAGGATCAAAACAGCCACAGGCCGTGGTTGCAAAGCCACCGCCTCCATTCCCTCAACGTCTGGCAAGACAAAAAGAAGAGGCTACTTATAAGAAGTTTCTTGATTTTCTTAAGCAGGTAAACGTGAACGTCCACTTGGTCGATATGCTACAGGGTATTCCAAAGTATGCTAAGTAGATCAAAGATATTGTAGCAAATAAGAGCCGTTTCACAGAGTATGCCACGGTTGCACTCACTGAGGAGTGCACTTCTCGTATTCAGAACAGGTTGCCCACAAAATTGAAGGATCCCGGAAGTTTCACTATTGAGATTTCTATTGGGACACAGGTTGTTGCTCGAGCACTTTGTGACCTAGGTGCAAGTATAAATCTGATGCCTTCGTCTATCTTTCGGAAAATAGGTTTGGGAGTGTCCAAACCAACCACTATAGTTCTTCAGTTGGCAGACAGATCGTTAGCAAGACCCGAAGGCATTATTGAAGATGTATTGGTACAAGTAGGGTCATTGATAATTCCTGCTGACTTTGTGATACTGGATTTTGAGCCAGACCCGAAAGACCCATTTATTTTGGGGCGTCCATTCGTGGCCACAGGGAGAGCACTTATTGATGTAGCTGCTGGGCATCTTACCATGCGAGTACATGATAAAGTGGAGGTCTTCAATGCATACCAAGCTTTGAAGATGCCTGCAATCTATGGGGAGCTGTCCGCCATCACTGTTCTGAATGATGATACCCGAAGACCATTCATCACTTTTCATGATCCATTGGAGAGAGCCGTAGTGGAGGATGATATTTTTGATGACACTATGGCATTTGAGATGGTGCAGAATCTGGATATGGCAAGAATTTATATTCGGAGAGGCGAGTTTGAGCACTTAGACAGGACAATGGGGGTAAACCCAAAGTTATCAATTGAAGAGCCTCCGAAATTGGAATTGAAGCTGTCACACCCCGATCTTACTAGGGTGTGATGGGCACCCGACCCCATATTCAGAGCCGAGCGAACCCGCTGACTCTTATTACATACATAATCTCTTTGGACCTTTAAATCGAATAAGAATGAAATACATAGTAAAGCTTTCAGAAACTTTTCTTTCATCGTACTCAAATCAAGTATAGTCTGTAATCATAATGGATCTGTAACATAATACTATAAGACACATCGGCTGATAGAGCCGCTTACAAACTGACATTCTATGCCCACGACTCTGTCTGCAAAGTCTGTAACATTAATCAGAAATCATAACACATGTACTCTGACTCGGCAACACTCCGAAATGAAGTGGAGTTCGCCAATCCAGCTGAAGAATCTTCTAGCAATGTCCTTTACTCATCCGTATACACCTGCGCGGCATGAAACGCAGCCCCCGAAGAAAGGGGGGTCAGTACGAGTAATGTACTGTGTATGTAAGGCATGAATAGTAACATAGTGAGGGTTGTAAATATGAATAATAACCGAATGAAAATATAGAGCATATCATAAGATAAAAGAGTAACCTGTACATGTGAGTGCCTCTTAGGGCGGATGCCATGCATGCTTAGCTCTCTTTGAAAAACATTCTTGTTTATATATATACAAAATAGAACATATCATGTTGCCGAGGCGTCGGCAGCCGATCTATTTAACCACATATGTCCCGCGTCCGGGATGATGTCATGTCATATACAGATACATGTATCGTGTGCATATCCCAGCGTCTATAGCGCTCTGGCCCTTTTTCCCATCTTCCCCATATACATATGTATATTAAGCAGCATGCAGCAGAGCCCAAAGAATTTGAAGTACAGAACCTTCTACGAACGTTTGAGAAGCCATTTTTCGAAAATCATTCTTGTCATAGTCATCATAGAAATATTCTCATCCTTGATATCATCATTATCATTGTGAAACATATCCATCGTTATTGTCATAAGAGCTTACAAAATCATAAACCTCTGTTTTGGTAGCATATAGACACTTTGGAAAAACGTTTACGAGTTATCGGGAAGAGAATCATGC
Organism: Lycium barbarum; assembly: GCF_019175385.1. NCBI lineage: Eukaryota > Viridiplantae > Streptophyta > Magnoliopsida > Solanales > Solanaceae > Lycium > Lycium barbarum. The sequence goes on along the minus strand of NC_083344.1, from coordinate 64,060,284 downwards.
CTTGGAATCATAAACATCTAACTTTTGAAAACAAGGAAAATATGGAAGCAATTATGAAATCATAGCATCGGAATCATGCCTTGAAAGAAAGGGACGAGCCTTAACATACCTGCTCCACGTCCTATTAGCTACGCTTAATTGTCCAAGCTCGTTATCGCTAGTCTACATTCAAGAAGATTTACATAATCATTAGATTCATCGTCACACACACTTGTCTTAGTCTTTCAAATAAATTCACTTATGATCTGCCGAAATTTCGGCAGCATCTCCCCTGTAAATACACCATCCCCGACAATCTAACTCGTTCATCAATCAACAATCCGAGAATTAAACTCGGCCAAACTATCAACAACAATACCAATAATCATACCAGCAACATCAACAATCGATTCAAGACACATTCAAACATTAACAACCTTTGTCATACAGTTCAACGGTATTTCATTTATATTTAATTCAATTCACATAACATTCAAAACGACCCAATCAACATACTACTTCACCCGAGACCTTCCAAACTCAACGAGAACAATAACAACCTATTTTCTTCTTTCAAATTCAACCACAACAACCCAACTTACAATCTTCCAACACATGTCTCACTTCCAAATTCATGAATTTTATTTACAACCTACACATTGGCAATATCATTCCTACAAATATAAGTAACCATACTAATGTCACACTAACTTCTTCCATAATCCACAAAAAATCACAACTTCATTTCCAACCATTAAATCCTCATTTTACATCGTAGAATCTACCACAACAACAATCAAACTACTAAATAAAATTAATTCATCACATTCTACCAACATGGCCCTACTCGACCACAACCCATATACACATATTTCACGAATTTCATCCATTTCTACATACTATAACATGCACAAATCACCCCTAACACATGTGAAAGAAGATTGAATACATACCTTCTTCACTTAACTCCTTCATTCGTCTAAGCTTATGAATTGCCCAAATGAATGATTTGCTTGTTCCAACAACTACTCCATGTTAATAAGGGCCTTCCATTTAGTAGAAAATCTAGAAGAAATAATTTTTCCTGATCACTTTCCATGGCCTCAATTTTTTTGAGCCATGGCCGAACACTACTATATCTCTTTCTTTTATTTTCCAGTGTTCTAGAGTCAAAATGATGAGTTGCCCTTATTTTGGTCATCAATTATATATGTATATATATATATATATATATATATGGCTCTACCAACATAAGGTGGACACATGTCCCCTTCTTCCTTTTTCTTGAACTTTCTTAAAAATTAACAAAGAAGACTAATTGTCTTCTTATGTAAGCTTTAGTCCACACATATATATAATTAGTCCCCATTAAATAAAAATGTGGACATATACCTTTATGCTACGCGGCCAACATGGCCCCTTCAAGAACCTTCTTGAATATTTTGTGAAATTCCCATTTTGCCCCTAGCCTTTCACAATATTACCATACTAATAAACAACTTGTTCATTAAAATAATTTTGGTAAATAGTCTTGCCCTTAACTTACCACGACTTCCTTTAAATATTTGAATGTACGAAATATGGGATATAACATCCTCCCCCCCTTTAGAACATTCGTCCTCGAATGTTCAACTGGCCTCATGGGGTGTTATAATACTTCGGGAGGGTCCCTCTTATAGCTGTTCTTTCCTTCACGTCCCTTCCTTATATTTCACCCTATTTACTTTATAATCGAACTTCTTGATCTTTACTTGAGTCCTTACTCCGTGTCATAGGTTTTTCCAATCCACTGCGCCATCCCGTTATTCTTGTCCTTCCCAGATCATCTCTTCTCTGTTACTGTTTCGTCAAAATGTCTTAATAGAAGTCATGTTTTGGTATGTAACCTTTGCATCCGACGATCCAATATGTCCACAAGCTGTTCCTTGCCCTCATTTTATCTACAGTATTGCAGTCCAGTTGCACTTATGGTAACTTATGATCTGAGTTCACTTAACTTCTTAGCTCGCAACATCTTTGAGCTCTTGCCACAACTTTTCTTTACCTCCTTCCCTCACATTTCTCGACACAATTATACTTGTCTTTGATTTCTTTGTATTGGCGCTCGTTTCGTCCATCGTTATTCCTTGTTGGCTCTCCCATGTACATTCCTTACATTTCATTCCCAAATGTTCTCCTCTTCCTTCGCCTAATCCGTTAGTATGCCTTTTCTACTTTCATTCTTAACCCTCCTTGGGTTTCTTTCTACTCGAGCACCTTTTTCCTTTTGCCATTTGAGGCATCGGCTCTGAAGTTCGTGAAATATTCTTTTAAATGCACAAGTCTGTTCTACTCTTAAGTCATCCTTTCAGGAAAGATCCTCCATGTCCGAGGAAACCACATCAATATGGCTACACACTTATCCCTTTACATACCTTTCAAGGGCCTAAATCTCCTAGCATCGTCGCAACGCCTAAGCATTGTTTCTCTTACCTCACATTCCTTGTCGCAGTCACTATTCTCTTAGCCCCACTTATTGAAATTGGTTCTCGAACCTCACACATTCCTCTTTTGTTCCATATTACCACACTTTATCTTCTTCACACTCCTATCTTTGAGGTTTTACCCAAGTAGTCTCGTGCTTTGCCGGTAGTTTCTCTCGGGGGTTTCATTCACCGAGGTTTCTTACCTTTTTCCCTTTTCCGACATTTTGATCTCCTTGCGTTCCATTTATTTACACTCTTTCTTTTCCAAATATCGTTGTATTAGAACTTTCCAATCTTAACCTTTAGTGGAAATAATAGCAGCTTACCTCGTAACACTGGTACCACTTACTTTTGTTGTCACTTGAACTTCGGTACCCTTACTCGATTGATGCCTTCCATTCCGTAATGCCGGTTGCTGGGGTACACATCACATGCCCGCCAATACAATTACATATGAGATATCATACGCATTCATATATATATATATATATAATTACTATCAACTAGCCCACAAAATACTTCCAAACGCTATTCAAGCCTATCCAAATTCCAGAGCTGTAACACACTTTCTGTCTCTTCTCCAGTCTAGCCTGTCTCATCCTATGCGACCTTTTATGGTCTCCAACTATCCAGCACACTCTAGTTCCCCTTAGGTTACTCTAGCTTCTCATTTGCCTCTTATGTTTCAATTTATAGAACTTTTAGTTCACTTCCTAGGGGGTCACCCATCCTAAAATTTCTCTCACCTCAGCACGCTTAACCTCATAATTTCGATGGAATCCAGTGCCTTAATGCTGATATAATCGCGTCCACTTCCTCGCATGACCTTTATTACATGATCTGGAGCAAGTCGAAGTCTTACAGATTCCGAGACATTTTCGTAACACGTCCTTCCCTTTACAATTACTATTTTGCCCTTTTTCAATCCTCAATATTCACCTTTCACTTATATGTATAACCACCTCTCGTCCTAGATTCCTAGATTCCCGATGATAGTAAATATACCTTCATCGCCGTTACTTATGAATGCTTCGGGTATTAGCCCATTTGGATTTCCCACTCACCATCCATACATAATAATTTACAGGAAAACTAATTGTCAACTTTCTCTGAATCCTTCAGTAGACCTTGTTCTTACTAAACCTCGAATGTTATCTATTTTAATCCTCTGGACTGCTAATCGTCTCTCTCGCTGTTATTTTTCACGCCATGCCCAAATACGTAGCTCCTCTGAAATATCACATACCACTTATCGTCTGTTTATAGTATTTCCTTTCCACGCTTCTTCCTATTAGGCGTATCTCACTAAATGACCTGACTTCTGAACTATTCTGGAGGAATCTCCCTTATCATTCTTACTATTCAAAATCTGCACGCAGCAAGTACCAACAATGCCTCACAGGGCATACAGTCATACGACATACTCCAGCCACCCAGAGCTTCCAATTTCAGGTAACAGAACAAAATATCAAGGCTTACTTCTATAACTTCCCATATCATCACTTACCTCCTTCTGTCGTATGTAAGACTTATATAAGAAATCTCATTTTCCTATAACTTGGCTCTATCGCACGATCTAAGACAGAAAGAAGGTCAACAATCCTTAGATACCCTGCAGCCTCCTGTTTATAAATGTGGCCGGCTTCACACCCATAAACAGGACTCTACTGGACACGACTTTGCAGCCAACCTACTCTGATACCACTTTGTCACACCCTGATCTTACTAGGGTGTGATGGGCACCCGACCCCACATTCGGAGCCGAGCGAACCCGCTGACTCTTATTACATACATAATCTCTTTGGACCTTTAAATCGAATAAGAATGAAATACATAGTAAAGCCTTCGGAAACTTTTCTTTCATCGTACTCAAATCAAGTATAGTCTGTAATCATAATGGATCTGTAACATAATACTATAAGACACATCGGCTGATGGAGCCGCTTACAAACTGACATTCTATGCCCACGACTCTGTCTGCAAAGTCTGTAACATTAATCAGAAATCATAACACATGTACTCTGACTCGGCAACACTCCGAAAGGATGTGGAGTTCGCCAATCCAGCTGAAGCATCTTCTAGCAATGTCCTTTACTCATCTGTATACACCTGCGCGACATGAAACGCAGCCCCCGAAGAAAGGGGGGTCAGTACGAGCAATGTACTGAGTATGTAAGGCATTAATAGTAACATAGTGAGGGTTGTAAATATGAATAATAACCGAATGAAAATATAGAGCATATCATAAGATAAAAGAGTAACCTGTACATGTGAGTACCTCTTAGGGCGGATGCCATGCATGCTTAGCTTTCTTTGAAAAATATTTCTTGTTCATATATATAGAAAATAGAACATATCATGTTGCCGAGGCGTCGGCAGCCGATCCATTTAACCACATATGTCCCGCGTCCGGGCATCCCGCGTCCGGGATGATGTCATGTCATATACAGATACATGTATCGTGTGCATATCCCAGCGTCTATAGCGCTCTGGCCCTTTTTCCCATCTTCCTCATATACATATGCATATATCATATACATATATCATGTAAGCAGCATGCAGGAGAGCCCAAAGAATATTATGTCTCTATCGGAGTGACGTAAGGTCGGTAACCTCCGACTATATTACGGAAGACTTGATAGACAAGTATACTTACCGACACCTGAAGGCTCAGAAACAAGTTTCGGGTCAATCCGAGTTAGTATAAGAAAGTTATGAGCGTTTGAAGTACAGAACCTTCTACGAACGTTTCAGAAGCCATTTTTGGAAAATCATTCTCATCATAGTCATCATAGAAATATTCTCATCCTTGGTATCATCATTGTCATTGTAAAACATATCCATCGTTATTGTCATAAGAGCTTATAAAATCATAAACCTCTGTTTTGGTAGCATACGGACACTTTGGAAAAACGTTTATGAGTTATCGGGAAGAGAATCATGCCTTGGAATCATAAACATCTAACTTTTAAAAACAAGGAAAATATGGAAGCAATTATGAAATCATAGCATCGGAATCATGCCTTGAAAGAAAAGGACGAGCCTTAACATACCTGCTCCACGTCCTATTAGCTACGCTTAATTGTCCAAGCTCGTTATCGCTAGTCTACATTCAAGAAGATTTACATAATCATTAGATTCATCGTCACACACACTTGTCTTAGTCTTTCAAATAAATTCACTTATGATCTGCCGAAATTTCGGCAGCATCTCCCCTGTAAATACACCATCCCCGAGAATCTAACTCGTTCATCAATCAACAATCCGAGAATTAAACTTGGCCGAACTATCAACAACAATACCAACAATCATACCAACAACATCAACAATCGATTCAAGACGCATTCTAACATTAACAACCTTTGTCATACAATTCAACGGTATTTCATTTATATTTAATTCAATTCACATAACATTCAAAACGACCCAATCAACATACTACTTCACCCGAGACCTTCCAAACTCAACGAGAACAATAACAACCTATTTCCTTCTTTCAAATTCAACCACAACAACCCAACTTACAATCTTCCAACACATGTCTCACTTCCAAATTCATGAATTATATTTACAACCTACACATTAGCAATATCATTCCTACAAATATAAGAAACCATACTAATGTCACACTAACTTCTTCCATAATCCACAAACAATCACAACTTCATTTCCAACCATTAAATCCTCATTTTACATCATAGAATCTGCCACGACAACAATCAAACTACTAAATAAAATCAATTCATCACATTCTACCAACTTGGCCCTACTCGGCCACAACCCATATACACATATTTCATGAATTTCATCCATTTCTACATACTATAACATGCACAAATCACCCCTAACACATGTGAAAGAAGATTGAATACATACCTTCTGCACTTAACTCCTTCATTCGGCTAGGCTTATGAATTGCCCAATGAATGCTTTGCTTGTTCCAACAATTACTCCATGTTAATAAGGGCCTTCCATTTAGTAGAAAAGCGAGAAGAAATAATTTTTCTTGATCACTTTCCATGGCCTCAATTTTTTTGAGCCATGGCCGAACACTACTATATCTCTTTCTTCTTCTTCTCTTTTTTTTTCCAGTGTTCTAGAGTCAAAATGATGAGTTGCCCTTATTTTGGTCATCAATTATATATATATATATGGCTCTACCAACCCAAGGTGGACACATGTCCCCTTCTTCCTTTTTCTTGAACTTTCTTAAAAATAAACAAAGAAGACTAATTGTCTTCTTATGTAAGCTTTAGTCCACACATATATATAATTAGTCCCCATTAAATAAAAATGTGGACATATACCTATATGCCACACGGCCAACATGGCCTCTTCAAGAACTTTCTTGAATATTTTATGAAATTTCCATTTTGCCCCTAGCCTTTCACAGTATTACCATACTAATAAACAACTTGTTCATTAAAATAATTTTGGAAAATAGTCTTGCCCTTAACTTACCACGACTTCCTTTAAATATCTGAATGTACGAAATACGGGATATAACAGAAGCCATTGCCCGCCCATCTTAAATATGCATTCTTAGGTGAGGGGGATACCTTACCAGTGATATTGGCAGCAAAATTGACCACTGAAGAGGTTAATGTTTGCCTCAAAGTATTGAAGTCCCACAAAAGAGCATTAGGGTGGAAAATATCTGATATTCAGGGAATTAGCCCCGCACTGTGCATGCAAAAGATTCTTATGAAGGATGACCATAAGCCCAGAGCATAGCATCAACGAAGACTAAACCCTGTGATGAAGGAGGTTGTCAAGAAAAAGGTAATCAAGTGGTTAGATTCAGGCATTATTTTTCCCATTACAGACAGTAAGTGGGTGAGCCCGGTGCAATACGTCCCGAAGAAAGGAGGGATGACAGTTGTGACAAATGATAAAAACGAGCTCATCCCTACTAGAACAATCACTGGGTGGAGAATCTGCATGGATTACCGCAAGCTGAACGAGGCAACCAGAAAGGATCACTATCCTATTCCCTTCATAGATCAAATGCTTGACAGGTTAGCCGGGCAGGAGTTTTATTGCTTTCTGGATGGTTATTCTGGATATAATCAGATAGCTATTGCTCTGGAGGATCAGGAGAAGACCACGTTTACATGCCCGTATGGCACATATGCTTTCAACCGCATGCCATTTGGGTTGTGCAATGCACCCGTGACTTTCCAAAGGTGCATGATGGCTATTTTCTCAGAGATGGTTGAGGACTTCGTCGAAGTGTTCATGTATGATTTTTCGGTATTCGGGAACTCTTTTGAGGTTTTCTTGCAAAATCTAGACCGAGTGCTGGCAAGATGTGAAGAAACTAACCTGGTCTTGAATTGGGAAAAATATGACTTTATGGTCTGAGAAGGAGTAGTCCTTGGGCACAAGGTTTCAAAGAGAGGGCTGGAGGTTGATCGTGCAAAAGTGGAGGTCATTGAGAAGCTGCCACCTCCCATATCAGTCAAGGGTGTGCGCAGTTTCCTCGGGCATGCAGGATTCTACAGGCACTTCATAAAGGATTTTTCAAAGATCTCAAGTCCGATGTGCAAATTACTTGAGAAGGATGTGAAATTCCTATTTGATGATGCATGTATTAAGTCCTTTAAAGGTCTAAATAAGAGATTGGTAATTACACCAATAATCATTGCACCTGACTGGAACTTGCCATTCAAGTTAATGTGTGATGCAAGTGACAATGCTGTGGGGGCTATGTTGGGCCAGCGATGAGAGAAAGTTTTTCATTCTATCTACTATGCCAGCAAGATGTTAGATACGGCTCAATCGAATTACACTGTGACAGAGAAGGAGCTACTAGTTGTGGTTTATGCATTTGATAAGTTTCGGTCCTATCTTGTGGGAACACATGTTATTGTTTACACAGACCATGCAACTATTCGCTACTTGTTCAGCAAGAAGGATGCTAAACCCAGGCTGATTTGGTGGATTCTTCTGTTGCAAGAATTTGATATTGAGATTAAGATCGGAAGGGAGTGGAGAACCAAGTTGCAGACCAACTGTCCAGATTAGACAACCATACCCATTTTGTGGAGGATGTGCAAATTCGAGAGTGTTTCCCTGACGAGCAGCTATTTGCAATTCCTGTTCCTGAAGTGCCATGGTACGCTGATGTTGTGAATTTGATCGTAAGTGGGGTGTACCCACCTGAAGCCACTTCACAGCAGAGAAAGAAGCTATATCATGACTCACAGTTTTACATATGGGATGAGCCGTACTTGTTTAAGCAAGGAACCGATCAGCTAATGTGGAGATGCATTCCACAGTGAGGTGGGTCAAGTGTTGGAGAGTTCTCATTCTCCCCCATATGGGGGACACTTTCAAGGTGATCGTACTGCGGCTAAGGTATTATAGTCTGGCTTCTATTGGCACACCCTCTTCAAAGATGCCCATGCATTTGCTAGAAGTTGTGATCGATGTCAACGAACGGGAAACATCTCTAAGAGGCACGAGATGCCTCTGACGAACATATTAGAGGTAGAGATATTTGACGTTTGGGGCATCGACTTTATGGGGCCATTCCCACCATCCTTCGGTAGCAGGTACATTCTGCTTGCCGTCGATTATGTTTCAAAATGGGTAGAGGCAGTCCCTCTTCCAACCAATGATGCGAAGGTGCTGGTGAATTTTGTGCGAAAGAATATATTCGCAAGGTTTGGAACTCCACGGGCTATGATCAGCGATGGGGGAGCCCACATCTGCAACAGCTTGCTGAAGAACCTTCTGGCGAAATATTGGGTTAAGCACAAGGTGTCTACAGGTTACCACCCACAGATATGCGGACAGGTAGAAGTCTCAAATAGAGAGGTAAAGCAAATTTTAAAGAAAACTGCAAATGCTCAGAGGAAGGATTGGGCAATGAAGTTGGATGACGCTTTATGGGTGTGTCGCACTGCATATAAAACCCCCATCGGAGCTTCTCCTTACAGGTTAGTCTATGGGAAGGCGTGTCATCTGCCGGTTGAACTAGAGCATAAAGCATATTGGGCAATTAAAAATCTCAATCTTGATATGAGCTTGGCTGGAGAAAAGAGGTTGTTGCAGCTACACAAGCTTGATGAATTCAGACTGGGGGCATATAAGAATGCAAAGCTGTACAAGGAGAAAACTAAGCGATGGCATGACAAGCATATACAGCATCGTGAATTCGCCCCAGGGCAGCAGGTACTACTCTTCAAATTTAGGCTGCGGTTGTTTCCGGGAAAGCTTAAGTCCCGATGGTCTGGCCTATTTGTGGTATCGCAAATCACACACCATGGGGCCATCGAAATACAAACAATGGATGGGGTGCGCAAGTTCTTGGTTAATGGGCAGCGCCTCAAGCGATATTGGGGCGGAAATTTTGACAAGGAAAAGGAGCAAGTGCTCCTCGATGATGAGTAAACAAGGAAATACGTCGTGCCGCGACGTTAACTCAAGCGCTTCTCGGGAGGCAACCCGAGTTTGTAATGTAACAATTTTAAAAAAAAAATAGTGTCTTGCCACGACCTTAACTAAGGCGCTGGTTGGGAGGCAGCCCAATTTTGTAGCATATATGTCATGTGTGTGTTCATGTTGCATGTCCATCTAACGAGCAGGAGAAAGAAACGTGCAACGCAGTTAACGAAAAAGCTCCAGGTTTGTACGTGCTATTCACATGCGTCGCATGGAAATCGCACAAGGGGTAAGCAGGTCAAATTTTTGGCTAAGTACAAAGTTCATAAAGGGATGTATTGTGCGATTACTATGCGCCGCACGTCCATCACAAAATAAGCACTCAGAGCCAAATATTTGGCTAAGTATAAAGTTTAGAAAGGGGTGTATTGTGCGATGACGATGCGTCGCACGTCCATCACATGATAAGCACTCACAGCCAAAAAATTGGCTAAGTATAAAGTTCAGAAAAGGGGGTTCTGTGCGCTGAACATGCGACGCATGGGAAGCGCATGAAGGGTGATCAGAGCAAAAAATTTCTAAGTATAGACTTCAGAAAGGGGGACTGTGTGCGATTACCATGCGACGCATGGCTAACGCACAGGTCAGCCCAGTTTGAATTCTTTTAAAAAGAATAAGACACGGCCACCCCCAATTAACCTTCACTTCTCACAAAACAAATCCCCCTCTCTAAAAACCTGCCCCCACCCGGACCCACACCCAAAATGCCTTTCTCCCAATACCTTCCAACTCCAAGGGAAGTGGTGTCAATCATCTCCTCCACAACACAAGGTAAGAATTCGTGCGTTTTCTTCTTCTCCACAGATCCCATTCCTTCTTTCCCCTGTTTAAGAAATTAGGGTTCATGGGTTAGGGCGAATTCGTATGGGTGATTTGGTATTGTGTTGTTTGAAAAGCTTGTGGGACGCTAGAACAATGATTCCCAAACATGAGGGACGGTTTCACAACCCTCCACTGTTGCAAAACTTTAAAGGATAGTTCTATGCCCACAAGTTGCTTGATAAAATTCCTCAATGAATTGTCATGTGATTTTTGTGAAGTCTGGAGTAGCAAATAAACATGAAACAGCGTAGGGTACCGCCATGAACACTCATAGGGCATTCAACATGCTTTTTCATTGTTTTTTAGGATAGTCTTTAATTCACTAAGTTTGTCGTCTTAGACTGAAAAAAAAAATAGTTAACTTCTTCGTTCTGAGTTTTGTGTATCATAGTCGGAAGTAAGTGTGGGGTTGTTTCACCACCCCACTGGAGAGTCATTAACGACCATGAGTATTCATTGCCCAAACACACGGCTTGCAATAAGTGTGGGGTCGTTTCACGCCCCCACTTGGTTTAAAATTTGCTAACGAAGTTAGATGTTTGTGTTTTGAATCTCAACAGGTACGATGGTGAACAAAGGAAAGGGTAAAGTGGACGACTCAGGCCCGTCCCAAGGTTCCAAAAGAAGTAGAGGTGGCAAGCACAACGCCACAAAGAAAGGGGCAACGACTCATAGTGGAAAGCAGCCAGTGGTCCCTATCCCTCGGGCCTCTTCCCAGAGGCCTCGACCTACTTTTTATGGGACTGGGTTGGCAGAAGAGTGGTACAAAGAGTTCCCCTTGGCCGATGGATATGTGCACGAACGACCTGTCAACAAGGTGGCATTAAAGAAGAATTTCAGAGGAATTTATAATCAAATAGTCGGAATGGGCTGGAGGGTGGTATTTTATAACCCAGGGCCGGTAAACATTGACCTAGTTCTGGAGCTGTATTCCAACATCATTCTGGCAAGATCAGAGGGTGGCGAGCCTCATCATTCCGTGCAATTTCGGGGTGAATGGGTGTCGTTGACAGCCTCCACTTTGTGTGCACACTTGGGGGTTCCAGACCATCCTGTAGGCCCGTTGCTCAAGTTCATAAAAAGGCCTGACTATAAGGCCATTCGGGAAACCTTTTGTGGGCCTGACTCCATGGCGAATTAGGCAAGATACCGAGATGATCCGAGGAAGCATAAGACGATGCTAATGGGCGATTTTCTGAAGGAGGCACGAGTGTGGCTGCGGCTCCTAAATTACCGCATTATGCCTCTTGACCACTTCACCACTGTGCTGAAAGAGAGAGTGGCAATAGTGTACTTCTTCCTGACTAGGCAACCAGTCAACATTGGATACTGGATGCTTCAGGATATGATCCGCATCGGAGAGGGAATATCCCTCAAGCTTAGCTTTGGAAATACACTCACAGCATATCCGAGGAAGTTGGTCGCGCACTTGGAGAGCAGGCATGACAGGGTCCTTGAGTGCCCAGATAACCCGATCGATATCTCTAATGTCAAAGGCCCCGAGCAGAGCAAGTTTAACCTGACTCCAGCACAAGAAAGATCGGCTCAATCTACCGTGCTAACACAACTATACAAGATGGCGTTACTCGCTAGTGAGAAGTTTGAGCTAGATATCTCAAGCGTGTTTGCGGAGTGTCCTCATACCACTTACTCAAGAGTGCTCATTGGAGAGGAGGACAGACTGTCCGCTAATAAGGATTTGTGTTCTGCGGATCTCATAGCCGCTGACATGGAGGAGGGTAGTGAAGAAGAATCCGAGGCACAAGATGCTGATGATGATGAAGAAGAAGATTCCGAGCCGTCTGGTGGCGAGGCTGAGGATGATGAGGATGACGACTAGGCCCTAGTGGGCCTCAGGGAGTATTTCTTGCCTTACATTGTTTTTCCATCTATATGCTTCGAGGGCAAAGCATGATTTATGTGTGGGGTGGGAAATACGTCCCTTGTAAAAACATTTTGAGGTTAAGGATGGTGATCAAGTTGCCATAGGTTTTCTTTTTGTTAGTGTTTGAGTCTTTAAAAAAAAAAGATTTTCAATTTTTTGGTAGCTTCTTGAGTCCTTCGTAGTGGCACACACCATCCACCCCTTTGGCTTTTCTTATGACCTCGGTTCTTTCCTGAGGGGGAACTTTTGAACCGGGTTAGATTTTTTAGATTTTGTAGCAAAGTCATTGGAGTCAAGCCTGTCAGACCACTCGAATGTTAGGTGTTCAAGTTAGGTGGAATGTGGAAACCATGAGTTTTTCTGGAAGATCTTTAAAAAGCATGCTTAAATAATTAGGCGACCTACCTCGAAATATTGCTGTAGTAGACTGCATTGACTCATTATGACCCACTTGGCATGATTTGTGATAGTTGCTTGATGGGATGGTTGTATGAATCTGGTTTGTGTTGATTATGCGCTATGTGTGATGTGAGGAAACTCTGGTATGATCCACGCTTGATAATGATGACTAGAACTTGCCCGATGTGTTGGTGAAGCGAAATTGAGTGAGAAGTTGAGGAAGTGATCTAGGCATTTCTTTGTTAGCCAAAGTTTTAAGACGTCGCTTGCCTACCCTTTGTGTATGTATATCCCTAGTAAACCCCGTTGAGCCTTTAGCTTTTCTTTCTACAACAGCCAAGTAGCCTACCCCCGTTGTTCTTATTGACCTAGTTGGATCCCTGTTTTACTCCTTAGGCACTTTTAATGGTTATTGATTGAATTGGAGTTAGGAGGTGAAGTTAAGGAAAGGTGATGGTTAGTGGGAAGTAAAAAAAAAAAAAACTGCTGCAACATAGGAACTATTTAGTTTGTCATCTGCGTTGTTAATATCGTTTCCCACTAGGCTGTCAAAAGAAAGAGGATGCTTAAACTTAATGACAATAAATGGGTGTGGATAAGATAGAATGGGTAGCATGTAGATGAATGCTTTGGTTGATGAAGGATGGTGCAAAAATTGAACTATGATTGTAAGGTATTAAAAGTGCTTAGGGAGGTTAGTCCCTATCTTCCAAAATATATCCTACCCGTCCCTAAAGCCTATGGTTCGTCATGTTTTTAGCATTGGATATTCTTTGTGAGAGTGAGCGATATTGTTGCATCTTATGTCCATTGAAATAAGTCGTTTACCTTGTGTGAGCCATGGACAACTCTCTTTTGGGTGAGGGCACATAATTAATAGGAGATGGATGAAGTACTCCCGTTCGGTCAAGTAGGTTCGTTGTGTTTTGAGTGGTGTCTGGAGTCATATGCATGTTTTGAATGTATCGTTTCTAGAGAGGTTTGGTTGCTGAAATTTTGAAGCATAAGAAAATGGTGGTTTTGAAACAATGGCATGACTTTCAAGAATTGGCCAAATGTGTGTGTTAATGCAATTTCGAAACGTGCATATCCACCAGATCTTGATGTAGACTTGTTTGAGTGGCATGGCTAAGTATAGTACTAGGGAATGTAGGACAAGTGGTTGCTCGAGGGCGAGCAAAGTCTAAGTGGGGGGTGTTGATATTTGGCACAAATATCTAGATTTAGTGTCATTTACACTTTACTTCTTAGCGCTTTCATCGCAGTTTTGAATGCGAATTGTTGTATATGAGCTTGTGTTGGTATGTTTATATGAATAGGTACAACAAGGAACAACGAAGGGTATTCCGGGCAGAAATAAGTGATTCCGAGGCTGTGTACGTCGATGGAACGCTGCGAAGGAAGTTCCAGAATTTGAAGGCAAAAAAATCCGACCACTGAAGGGTCTCATGTGTTGGCCATGCGCCGCACAAGCAGCCCACAAAAACACCATTCCTGAATCTCAGACAGACCATGCGTTGGTCATGCGCCGCACAAGAAGCACAAAAAAGGAAGTCATGCACTGGCCATGCGACGCACAGCCAGCGCACAAGTGGCGTCAGTTATCCTATTCAGATCGGGATTGGGCCAACTTATCCCATATTTACCCTAGCATATAAATAGCCGTTTTTAACATTAGAAGGGCGGCTGGGACGACTTTTTGAGAATTGTGAAACTCTTTCTAGGTTTTATTCCTCGTCTCTTGTTTTTCTTTACATCAAAACCCTAAGTGATGATGAATTCTTCTTTGGCTTATCGAATCATGTGTAACTAAACACCTAAATTATGGGGTTGTTGCGTAGCCATGAATATTGATGTTTGACAAGTATTTCAATCTTAGTATCTTGTTCGTATGCAATTTCTTCATTGCTTATGTGTTTAATCTCTTGATTTTCTGCGCAACAGTTGAGTTCTGTCTACTCATTGATATACGTGCTTGGGAAAGACGTTGTTCGTTTGGAGAAGAAGTAATGAGATTGTGATATGAATATCCCTAGAGTTGGGCTAGGATTTGTCACTAGGATAGGAATATACTTAGTTACCACAATCAATTATATACCGTGCTCTTACTGCATTCTTGATAGGTCAATACCATAGGAATATAGGAGGCGATTTATCTTGAATCGGCTAGTAGTGGTTCGGAAGAATACTACAAGATTAATAATCCGGTTGATTAGCTATTGTGAACAAAGTTGCTAAGTTGAGATACTTGATTGACTCAATAGGATTGGTGAACCAACCACGACCCTGGAATACTTCCAAAATCTTGATAAAAGCCATTCTTAATCACGTTCTAAGTACAAGTCCTATTTTACATTAGTAGTTAATTACATTACAGTATTTAGTTATAAAAGAACCAACACTTTTATTCTTCACTTGCATAGATAGTAAGCAACAGTTTATTCTCGTGAAATATTGGTCATAAGTCTCTGTGGGTTCGACATCCGATTTTACATAATCACTTTATTACTTGTACGACCACGTACACTTGCGTGTACATTTGGACGCAACAAATATCATATATCATATACATATATACCGTACCCGGCCCTCTAGTGAGGGACTCGATGAATAAAGTCATTATATGCCCTCCTGGCCGCCATAACATGTCATTATATCATCATATCATCATCTCATCATCATGTCATCATATCATCATATATATATACCGTACTCGGCCCTCTAGTGAGGGACTCGGTGAACAATGCAGTGAAACTGTGCACGATAGCATACCCGGCCCGGGACTCGGTGAAAGATATATTGAGGCATGCACGAGCAGAGTAGTGAGAAACCATATGCAATTTTAAACATTATCAAGACTCAATGGAATACTCAAAACGAACTATTATTTGCAAATTCAAATAATAATCCTATCAAGTACCTTCGGATGTCCCTGTGGATTTTATCAAAATGGAACTTTGAAATCATATGTACATATCAAAATAATAATAAATAAAATTCTGAGAATCAAGAACATTAGCCATCCTAGTGGCTCTAAGAATAGGAACTTCTTTGGAACCATATACATTTCGTCTATTCGTTTTGTAAGGATCATGCCAAAAAAGAAAGAAGTGTTAACTTTACATACCTTTGGCGTTTATTCGTAACACAACACGTATACGCTGCCCAAAGTTTAAACCTATATTAAGACGTCAAGAATTATGGTTAAGCTACGGGGAGATTCAAAACGTTTCCCAACGTTAGCAACTCCTGTCTAGACAATTTAGACGACGGTTTCCTTACATCCCAAACTAATTACATACTAGTCAAGCTAACACCAATAATTATACGTTTAAGTGCTATATCGAGGCTATTCAAGACAACATTCCAAACAGTCCACGCAATATTCCAAACAGCCAACGTTCACAATATTCAATAACGATTCACATACGACTACTACGTCTTCAAGTTATTCCAAATAGTTCGTAACCTTAACGTTTTCATGTAACCAACTTTATAACAGCCCAACCAACATAAAACACAATGCATAAACTTAATTATCATCAATCTTCCAAGCTCAATAAGAACAACAATGACACATCCAAAACAGCCCCTAACTTTCACACAAAAGATGCTCGGAATTCTTGCAAACGCTTACGAACATACTAAGCAAAACACATACGATTCTTACACATTATTTCATATCTTATTTTTATATAATTTCAGTGAGATACGACCAGCAGCCACACGACAACTACATCATCAATTCATACGCAAATAAGCTACATTATTATCACTACAATCCTTACAACAACCCACAACAATTTTAGCTTCAACTCTAACCATTAAATACCTTCATTTCCATCATAAAATTCATGACAACAACAATCAAAATACCAAGTAAAATTAGTTCACCACCTTCTACACAAAACAGTCCCTACACGGCTTCAACCATGCTTCAACATCAATACACATAATTTCATGGATTCAATTTATATTCATATCAACACAACTTCACCTTTAACTTTCTAATTCTTTTCATCCTTTTAATATGTAATTTATGATAGCAACAACCATAATTACTAAATAAAATCAGTCCACCCATTTCAACTAAAACAGTCCCTGCGGCCACATTAGCATTCCAACACCAACATTCATAATTTTATACATGCAATTCATGTTCACCAAGTTACAACCATACTTCAACATCAACACATATAATTCCATGGCTATTTTCATGCTCCAACATCAACACACCTAATTGCATGGATTCAATTTACATTTGCACATTTACAACACGTCCAAATCCTTACTAAAAACGTGTAAAAAAATGATCAATTCTTACCTTAACAATCTAACTTCTCAACTTGGCTAGAATTTGATGACTTGAACTAATACTTGTTCTTGTTGCTCCAATGGCTACTCCACGTTGCTATGCACCTTGCTAAGGGTTGAAACACCTTGGAAAATATTTTTTTTGAATCAAAATGGAGAGCTCAAATCTGGCCGTGAGCTTATAAGAGGTTGCATGGCATGTTTATGGTTTCTCCTTCACTTGAAACATAATGGTGAATGTGTCGAACACTTTAGGGGTTTAATGGTAAGAAAAAAATAGAAGGGATGGCCGTGCTTGGTGGTGGAACTGCCATGGCTGGCCGTGGCTCTCTTTCCTCTTCACTTGGTGAAGATGAGAGCCTCTCTCTCTAAGTTCACTTTGTGGGGTTGGGAAATGAGTTGTGGCTGCAACTTGGTCAACAAAGTGGACCATTTTGCTGCCCAAGAGGGTCTTACACGTTCCCCAAACTAAAGCATGGGCCAAAATCTGATTTGGTCATGTAGCAGTGGGGCCCACATGGCCACTAGTGTATAATTAGTGAATATTTAAGTCTTAATCCCCACTTAATAATCCAATCATTGTTAATTAATCCCTAATCTCCATTAATATGTTTACACTAAGTAAAATTTATAAATAAATTTATGTTCTAATAAAATTTTTTGAAAAATTAAGGATTTCTATTCCGTGTCCGGGAAGGGTTCCGTCTTTAACTCACGCCAATTCCTTCGCGAATAACTCGACGTATAAAAATATGGGGTCTAACAGTCACCAACTTTCCAGTCCATTCCGGTAGTGAATGAATTTCCGGATGTATTTCCAGATGAACGTCCAGGCCTTCCTCCAGAGAGAGAAATTGATTTTGCCATTAATGTGTTGCCGCACACCAAGCCTATTTCTATTTCTCCGTAATGAATGGCTCCGGCAGAATTGGGAGAGCTAAAGTCACAGTTGAAAGACTTGCTTGAGAAGGGGTTTATTAGACCTAGTTCATCACCGTGGGGAGCACCAGTCTTGTTCTTGAGAAAGAAAGACGGTTCCCTACGAATGTGCATCGATTATAGGCAATTGAACAAGGTGACTATAAAGAATAAATATCCTCTCCCAAGGATTGATGATTTGTTTGATCAACTACAGGGTACCAAGTGGTTTTATAAAATAGACTTGAGGTTGGGTTATCATCAAGTGAGAGTTAGAGAAGAAGATATTCCCAGAACAGCCTTCAGAACACGATATGGCCATTATGAATTTCGGGTGATGTTGTTTGGGTTGACTAATGCTCCGACAGTGTTCATGAATTTGATGAATAATGTGTTCAGGCCACTCTTGGATTTATTCGTGATAGTATTAATCGATGATATTCTAGTATACTCTCACACAGAATCAGAACATGCAGATCATTTACGTATTGTTCTTGGAATTCTTCGAACCCGAGAATTATATGCAAAATTTTCAAAGTGCGAGTTTTGGCTGAATTATGTAGCATTTCTGGGCCATGTTATTTCAGATGATGGCATTCGAGTCAACACTCAGAAAATTGAAGCTGTGATGACTTGGCCAAGGCCTACAACACCTACAGAGGTCCGTAGTTTTCTAGGATTGGCAGGCTACTATAGAAGATTCGTAGAGTGATTTTCCTCTATTTCAGCCCCATTGACGAAGCTAACCCAGAAGTCAGTTAAATTTCAGTGGAATGATGCTTGTGAACGCTGCTTCCAAGAGTTGAAGGAGAGATTAACCTTAGCTCCAGTCTTAACACATCCAGAAGGGTCAGATGGTTACGTGTTGTACTGTGATGCTTTCGGTGTTGGGTTAGGATGTGTGTTAATGCAGCACAGTAGAATCATTGCTTATGCTTCGAGATAGCTGCGGAAACATGAAAAGAACTATCTAACTCATGATCTCGAATCGGCTGCTGTTATTCATGCATTGAAAGTGCGGAGACATTACTTGTATGGAGTGCATGTCGATATTTATACAGATCACAAGAGTCTTCAATATATTCTCAAACAGAAGTAGTTAAATCTGCGGCAGAGGCGGTGGTTAGAGTTATTAAAAGATTACGATTTGAATATTTTATACCACCCCGGAAAAGCAAATGTAGTAGCCGATGCGCTAAGCCGCCGATCAATGGGTAGCCTATGTGAAGTCCCTCCGGAAAAGAAAGAGATGGTTCATGAGCTCCACCAATTAGCTAATCTTGGAGTGCATGTAATTGATTCGGGTAGTGCAGGGATTGGTATTAATGATCCCACAGTTTCATCCCTGAATATGGAAGTGAAAAAGCGACAATATGAAGATCCTCATTTGTGCCAATACAGAGACACATCTCATGAAAAAGAGAAGTCCCCATTTGAAATTTCGGTGGATGGAATTCTTAAATACCGAGGCAGGCTATGTGTTTTGAATGTCGCAGGATTGCGTCGTTGAATTCTAGAAGAAGCCCATTATTCTGGGTATTGTATTAACCTAGGTGCAACAAAGATGTATCACGATCTTAAGTTAATATATAGGTGGGATGGCATGAAAAGAGACATAGCAGAATTTGTAGCTCAGTGTCTAAATTGCCAACAAGTGAAAATCGAACATCAAAAACCAGGAGGATTATTGCAAGCAATGGAAATCCCTACTTGGAAATGGGAAGTGATCAACATGGATTTTGTTGTGGGGTTACCTCGTTCTCGAGGCAAGTATGATTCTATATGGGTGATCGTGGACAGACTCACGAAAGTAGCTTATTTTCTTCCAGTCCGAACCACATACTTAGCGGAAGACAATGCAAGGTTGTATCTCAAAAAATTGTATGGCTCCATGGTATACCGGTAACCATTATCACAGATAGAGGAGCGCAATTTACAGCCAAGTTCTAGAAGTCTTTTCAAGAAGGTCTAGGTACTCAAGTGAAGCTTAGCACGGCATTTCATCCATAGACGGATGGGCAAGCCGAACGTACTATTCAAACTTTGGAAGATATGCTACGGGCTTGTGTACTAGACTTTGGTGGTAGTTGGGATGATCACCTAGCCCTTATTGAGTTCGCATATAACAATAGCTACCATTCTAGATCCCCAATTGGATGGTTTGAAATGGGAGAAGTGCAGCTAATAGGCCCTGAACTGATTCAGCAAACGGTAGAAAAAGTCAAAGTGATCCGAGATCGATTGTTGACAGCCCAAAGTCGCCAAAATTCTTATGTGGATAACCGCCGGCGAGACTTGGAATTCCAGGCTGATGACTAGGTATTTTTGAAGGTGTCTCCAATGAAAGGGGTGATGAGATTTGGCAAGAAAGGGAAGTTGAGTCCTCGATACGTTGGACCTTATAAAATTATCCATAAGGTGGGTCATGTAGCCTATGAATTGGACTTGCCTTTAGAGCTTGAATCGGTTCATCCAGTTTTTCGCGTTTCCATGCTTCGCAAGTGTGTTGGAGATCCCACAAAAATCTTTCCAATAGATGATGTGCAAGTGACAGAAAATATAGCATATGAAGAAGAGCCCATTGCCATATTAGATAGGCAAGTACAGAGACTTCGAAATAAGGAAGTAGCCTCAGTCAAAGTCTTGTGGCAAAACAACAATCGAGAAGAAATGACTTGGGAAGAAGAAGAGAGTATGAAGTTCAAGTACCCTCACTTATTCAAACCCCCAAGAGAGGTTCAAGATGAAACGCCAACAAAATAAGGTATGTATGCTTTCTATTCATGTTTTTGGTTGTGTGTGGCCAAATTATAGTTCTATTGTGTTGTGGCCCTGTGAGGCAATATTCTTATGGGTTGTTGTGACAGGATGGTAGTTCCATATCACAGGGGAAACTCTGGAAAAATTTTCGTAGAATTCCTGAGTGTTTAACATTCGAGGACGAATGTTCCAAAAGGGGGGAAGAATGTTACACCTTGGAAAATTCCCCGTTAACGTATAGTGAATAGGCTAGCGAAGATAACGACGTATACTATGTTACGATAAGTGAGAAATAGCCTTTGATGATCCTACTTGAGATTCAAGACATTTAACGAAAAGGAAGAAGGTTATCAAGGAAATTAAAGGATATGTTGTGTGTGTCGGGTAAGAATTATGGGCGACGAATTAATGATGGCGTAATGACATCATAGAGAAGAGTGATAATGTTCCTTAGATTGGTATTGAGGTGTTAAAAAAGTGTCAAGAAGGTTCCATAAGGATTGGAGATCAAACGAGTCGACGAGAACGAAATCGGAACAGCTGGGCATTATACGGCCCAACATACTGGCCGTATAAATTATACTGGCTGTAAGTTAGGCAGTATAATTAGCCAAGAGGGGAATCACTCACTAAACCAAACATACAGCCAGACATACGGCCTGTATAAAATGTACGGACCGTATGTTGGTCTGTATATCTCGGTCGGGACTGATTTCAAGATTTAATATAAGGACCCCCTCCCTCATTAATTCATTTCATTTTCACTCTCCTCTCCTCAAGAAACCTCTAGAACACTCTCCATTATTCATCCACAAGAAATAAAGGGGAAAACCATGATCAACTACACTAAATCCATGAAATCAAGTGTATGAGACCTATTAAAAGTTTATCTACACCAAGAAAACTCAAGGGAAGTGAGTTAGGGTTTTGGTGCAAGAAGAGAAGTTTCACTCAAGGATTGTTCATCCACTATCTAAGGTGAGTTTTATGATTATTCTTGGTTGTTTAAGGTGTTGAAAGTCAAAAACACATGGATTGTAGCAAGACATAGAAAATGGGTCATAAACATGGGAATAGTGACATTGTTGGGTGAAGGTTTGGATTGAATCATGATTATTGATATGTTGTGATTGTAAATATATTATGAATGGCGTTTAGAACATGGAATAAGTATTATATATGAGAAAACGTGATAGTGAACCATAACCACAATTATGGAGAAATTGGAGTGAAATTTTGAAATGTGGATAATGTAGGTGAATGATGATTGTTGTCTATTATATTGTGAATATTATTATGAACGTTTGGGAGTTGATATTGGATATGGGGAAAGTAGTATAAACAAAGGAAATGCTACACAATTTTCCCAAGAAATAGTAACACGTTCTTATAGTCGATTAGCTAACGTTCATGCGACTTCTCTTGAAGGTAGAAACGTGGCATTGAAGGAAAACAAGCAAGTGATAGATTTGTTAAACGAAAAAGGTATGTGAGGATAGTCCTTTCTTTCTATGGCATGAATACTATAGCATGACTTTTCCCTCCTCTTCATGATTGTCCTACATTCTGGAAAAACTAATAGCCTATGTTCATGTATAGCTATATGAGCTAAGAGATATATTATAAGCCCAATAATGATGATGATGAATTTGAGTCTAAAGGTTCTAGAGTTTATGATAGATTGTTCCTATATAGTTAATGATGTTGTTCATTGCGCACACTCACCTTATATACTATTTCCTTCAAGGTGAGGCAGAATGTTTATAAATGCTCCATAATAGAATCGGGGGTTCACGACCTTATTTCACCCCGATAGAGTATAATTGTTTTAAGTTTCCAGTCATGCATTACGGTAATATTATGATGAGAATATGATAAGTTTATGACATGTATATGATGCTATCACACCGCGCCTATATGGCCAGTCAGACACCGCTAAGGCGGGCAGCTATATGTATACACCATGTCTAGGTGACATGGACAGACACCACTAGTGGGCGGCATGAGATGGTACCCCGGACGCGGGAGGCCTGGACGCAGGCTAATGATTATCACACCGATCCGATATAGACGGGAAACTTATACATTTATGCATATATGATATGATGATGATTATGAAGTAAGCCAGCATGTGTTATTTATTTTATAAGTGAGTCATATACAGTTGTTCCCTTATTGATGCTTCCTTTATCTCATTGTCGTATTGTTGTTATTTATGCTTCTCATACTAAGTACAATGTTCGTTCTGACGTCCGTTTTCTTTGGACACTGTGTTTATGCCCATAGGTAGACAGGGAGGTGATCTTGATCCAGACTCGTAGGAGCTAGTAGTTGATTTGAGAGCACTCCATTGTTACGGAGGTGCCTTGATTATTATTTTGTGTATATTTGTATATTTTGGGCACGACGGGGTCCCGTCCCGTCCCTATGTCTAGCACTCTAGTAGAGGCTCGTAGATATGCAGTGTGGGTTATATGGTCTCACGAGGTTGCTATTATGCATGTATATATATATATATATATATATATATATATATATATATATTATTTTGATGGTCGAAAGGCTTATGTCTATAAAAGTATTTATGTTCTCAAATGAAAAATGATTTTCTTATGATTTGAGTATGAATTTGATAAAAGAAGACTGAATGAGTATGATGAGTAGTAGAATGAGCGGTGCTCGACGGTTAGCCCCGAGTACCCGTCACGGCCCCTAGGCGGGTCGTGACAAAAACAACTGTACTAAAATGAAAACTAAAGTTTTCACCCAAAAAACAAGGCGCCAAAATTAAAGTAGTATTACTAAGTAAAAGTTCTAAAAATTAAGATAAACTCTCAAAACAAAGGCCTCACAGCTTTGCCCTAGTTTCTAGTTCTACACATCTCACCATCGGCGTACTCTTCAATAGCTCTGGCCGTCGGGTAAATCTGTGTTTTGGGAAAACACAGATTGTAGGTCTGCCCTAATATCCCATCTCGATTGTTTTCGAATCATAGGTATGCCTCCTATTGCGAGTTGTTCTTTTTTTTTCTCTCTATGTACTAAATTCGCTTTATTTCTTCGCTTGATTCGAGTTACTCTTGTTATTCTTCTTCTCTAACATTAAATTGGTAAAAGGTTTGACAATCTGGTATTTTTTCTTTATTTGTATAATTAGTGAAAATGATTAGCAAATGAAAAAGGGCTTTCTTCTGTTGGGTATGGAGTTCTCGTCTTGTTTGATGGGTTTTCTGCATACAACTTCCTATATGATTTGCATCCCAAATATTGCTTTCTGTATTAACATGTTTACTTATCAAAATAAAATAACGAGGAAAGGATAAGACATATCATAGGTTTTTTGTCAAAGATTTTTTTTTGGTGTTTTTCTACTGCAATTTAACCTCTGCAGTGTGTTTCTACTGCTATTTAACGTCTGCAGTGTTTACCCTCTTGATGTTCTTCCCTATTTGCCTCGCACTTGTTAAACCTTACCAACTACTCAAGCCCTAGAGTTCAATCTAAGCACCGGACTATATCCTATTCAACTGATAGGAAATCAAATAACGCTCTTTGCCAATTATTATTTAGTTGCTCGATGAAAATTGTACATTAGTTGGTGTTGTGCAAAAATTTATGTTCATATTGCTCCAATTAGGTTAACTGGTATGGAATTATCACTGTTGCAGAGATACTAAAATTGCACTTTTCATTTGTGCTTGAGTTTTAAATTTATCTTGTAATACTGCAATAAAAGCTACCTGCCAGTTAAAAAAAAAAAAAAGTGACCTCGTATATATTTGGGATTCCTAATTGATAATTTGATTTCCAGAAGTGTATTCAAGTTTGTTGTATATTGTTTTACTGAAAAAACATATTTCATACAGAGTGCATATCAGTATGAAAAAGCTAATTATTTCATGAATGGTTTTATGTCTTCAGTGTTGAAATTTTGCAAGCCAAACAGGGACTAGTGTTGTTACTCCTTTTGAAAATTTTATTTTACATCTAAAAAGGTTTCGATTAAGTCCATTTACATTCTGATGGCATGATTTCTTTTTATTACTACACTATCACACATTTTCTCTTATTGTATTTTCTTACTTTTGTCTCTTTACAGGTTCAATATGAAACCATTAAAGACTAAAAGGGGGGGGGGGGGGGTCAACTGTGAAGACTACTACCAAATATGCATTCATCGTGCCAGGTGCTATAGGAAAGGGACGAGGATGAGGAGGGCTTAGATCTTTGGTTGAGAAATAGAATATGCCAACCAAGAGTTTATTTCCTCAATCTAGTGATATAGTTAAGCAATACATCCAAGAAATTGAAACAAGTAAGAGTTTTTAAATCTACTGTTTTTAATTTGCATAAACTGACTTTAAATGATTAAGTGTTAGTACCATGATTTCATTTCGCTAGGTGCTATCGGGAAGGAACGAGGACAAGGTCTTAAAAATGCTACCATGTCAGCTAGTCAAGGAATGAGAATGATACATAAAAACTCCATGGTTCTTGAGATAGGGTATAGTTTTTCCAAAGGGTATACATCTACTGATCAAGTTAAGCAATGCAAAAAAGTTGAAACAAGTAAGTTTTTCTAAATCTGTTGTATTTTTTATTTCACATATAACTGAAATTAAATGCCAAAGCTTTTACTAATATGATTTCTTAGGTCCAGGTGCTATAGGGATGGGACGAGAGCAAACACCTAGATCTTTGTGCTCCTCTTTAGGAGTTTCTGAAAATGAGATGGAATCATTCCACGAGAATGCTCGTTATGCTAATCAACGTATGCAAACTCCTTCTAAAATCACAAGATCGAATTCTACCATGTCTCCTAGTCAAAGAATGCGAATAATGGATAAAAATCCAATGGTTCTTGAGAAAGAGCATGTTCAAACCAATATTTCATTGCCTCCATCTACTGATCAAGTTATGCAACACTACCAAACAGTTGAATAAGGTATGATATTTTGAATTCATGAGTTATTAATTTGTAGAACTGATTCTTTTTGCTATAGTTTTTACCAAATTATGTCATTGTAGGGTCATCTTATCCTGGAAAGGTAAAGAGAGTTCGAGGGAGGAACAAGTGCAAATAAGTTGCATCACTTGAAGTTGGACAAAAAACATAAAGTAACCTTTTACAATAATCGAACGGTTGAAAAAATAGCAATCTGTTTTCGAGGCACTTGGGAAGAATAGTTCGTGACTGTAATATGTGTTCGTTGGGGGTTTCATCTTGGAATGATATTAATCAAGAAAAGTTGAATCACATGTGGGCAGCTGTTGAGGTAACAAATGTATTCAAGAGTATTAATGTGCATTTGGACCTTTTCTTTTGCATTCATTCTACTCACACCAGCACCCTCTTCATGAATAGCATATAGTTTTTTTGCCAGCCAAACAGTCTATTGATGATTAACTTTAGAAAAAATGTTAAGTAGCTTTATATATCATTATTCTCAAGTTTTTCTGCTCCAAAAAAAAAAAAAAAAAAAACTAATTATGAAAATGACAAATGCTGTTGGTTGTTACACACTTGTGGCAATTGGTTATATATATTCTGATGCAAAACTATGCACTCCTTTAGCTATGTAGTTCCCAGATCCCAGCCAAACAGCCTATTGATGATTAACTTTAGAAAAAATGTTAAGTAGCTTTATATATCATTATCGTCAAGTTTTTCTGCCTCCAAAAAAATATAGAAAAACTAATTATGAAAATGACAGATGTTGTTGGTTGTTACGCACTTGTGGCGATAGGATACAAATTACAGTGCACAACTATGCATTCCTTTAGCTATGTAGTTTCCAGATCTTATTTCTTGGCACAAAAGTTTCATTTTCTTTGTTGTACTAACTTCTTGCTTTAAACAGTGAGCTTTTTGTATACTTACTGATCGGAAGTATATTTTCCGCAGATATTACTGATTTTCGTGATTAGTTTTCGTTACAATAGCCATTACTTTCACTTAGAGAAGGAGAGCTATACTTCGATTATTTTAGACATTTATTCTTTTGTTGTGCTCATAGAATTTTCTTGTACAAAGTTCAGAACTTATTTCAGGAGCTCGTAAGTTAATGCTTATTGTCTTTTTTTGTTTTATGTTACATATTCTTTTGTGGACTTTGGAAAAAACTCAGTTTTGTTGACCTCTTTTTCTCCTTCATAATTGTGAATAAATACCCTTCCATATCTAGATTTAGCAAAAAAAAAAAAAAAAAAAAAAAACAGCTGAGTTTTGTTCTTCAAAGCTTCTGCTATTTTTTGCCCTTCCAAGCTGCCCAAGAAATCCAAGGTGGTATTTTATCTAAGTTCTTAACTTGCCTGAGTAACTATTAGTTGTCTCAAGTGGTTTAAGCACCTTGTGTTTGCTTAAAAGTCTTGAAAGGTGGAACTTCTTCAAAGGCTGAATTACTGTCCGCACTACGTTCAACTCGAGAGGAAAACCAATCCTTGAATGAGGAAAAAAAATCCTTAAATGATCGCTTGTCTACCTTAGAAAAAGAGATGAATGAAATTATGAAAATAAAAGAATTCTTCGCTGCTCAACAATCACAAGTCCCGCCTACGACATCAACCGTTTCAACTAAATGACCACTGTTTTTGTAGGCTGACCAGGTTAGTAACAATATACCCGGTTTTTTTTTTTTACCTATTGAAGTTGATAATTTAATGTACGTTGGGTGATTCTTTTATTGAACATTGTCCAGTGGAAGGCTTCTTTGAAAAATTTTAGCCTCCCCTCTTTCATTAGGTACCTCTTATTCAATGTATACAGTGAGTAAAATTTGTTGTACTTCCTCTACTGCTACTTCACAAATGGTATTTCCTGTTGTCTTTAAGTCTTATTGGTATTGTGTAATTGAATGATTAGATTATGGCATGGTATGCCATTCATCTCTTTCCTTTCAATATGGTTTCCTTATTAGATGTTTTTAGAAATTCCTATCATTAGATAAAAGAGCAATTTTCTGCGAGATGGAAAAAAGCCTTATTGTTGTTAACTCTTGTTGCTTTTTTATGGGTTTCCAGTTTAACTTTTGACGCCTTTAGCCTAAAAAAATGATGGAATATGTCTATCAATAGTTAACTTAGTTGCAGAGAGGAAATGAAACTTGTCTTATGTGTTTCCATTCTGCTCTTGTTGGAGGAAATGGAGTTCGATAAACTTTTATTTTTCAATGATGTGCAAGAGTTCATAGTCTCACTTGGTTTGGTATTCTCCTTGTTTTACAATAGGCTTTAGTAGAAGATTAAAAGAATTAACATCTACAGTGAATGGAATTTTTTTAGTTGGGAACATATATTACATGAAGAATGCCAGCGAGCTCATATTATATGTCTGTTTTTAATCTATAAGGTACAGAGTTTGCTAGTTTAACTATGAACTTTCGTGGAAGTTCCTTATGTTTGTCCATTATGCTTGTCACAGTTATTGTTTTAGTTGTAGTTCTTTATAATATATTTTGGGTTATTGGTTAATGCATCACAACAAAGTCTTCACTAAGTTGTTGACGACTTAACGTGAATGATGTATTATTGTAAATTAGTCAGAAATCTTTGTACTGTTAGTTAAAAGTTCAACCACCATGTATATGAACACATTTATGGAATACAACAAAAGCGAGTAAGTTAGTTTACCTTATGATACACATATGATATGATGTATTTTTCCTTGCATTTCTACAGAGTTTGGTGATTTATGGTTGAATAAATCTCAGTTTGCCTAACTTACATACTGCATTAATTATTTGGGAAGGAAGGCTTAATTTTTTTCTTATATTCCTACAACCTAGCTTTTTAATGTTGCTGGATAGCACCCAATAAATTTATACCGCTTTTGGGGTAAGCTATTTAACTATTGCTAGTGTAAATTTTACATATATTATTATACTAATAGTTATTCATCATATTTTCAAAATTTTGTACTTACAGGTTTTGAAGATTAAGTTACAAGTCAAGATGCAAGTTTAGAAGATGCACAAGCTCATTATTATTTTGCTAGGAATGTAATGCAAAACATGATATCATAGTCTAGCTCGGGATGTTGACAAAGCTTTTTTGTTAAGGTGTTGAGCAAATATTGAAACTAATATGGGATGTTAACCATTTTGTAATTAATAACTCTCTATATGTATATATATTTATATCTACATTTCTGTAGCAATTTGATATGTATTGATACTATTAATTTTCTCGTCAATAAGAGACCAGAAATGCAGATGCTAAAATTAGTATAATTATTTTAGATAGGGACCAGTGCTGCTCGTCTCTAAAAGACAATTTAGGACTAGTAAAATCTGGTCGCAGAAAGGTTTAACGACCAAGAAGAAAAATATTTTCCATGATATTAATTGTCTATTAGGGATGAGATATATAGTCTCTAAAAACATTTAACGACCAGATTTTCTACCCGTCTCTAAAAAGAATCAACGACCAAATTTTTGTACACATCGTTGTTGTGCTTTAGCGGCGGAGGCTATTACGACGGGCGGCGACCAGTTTTTTCCCGTCGTAATTGGTCATTTGGGACAAGATTTTAACTTTTAGGGACCATATTTCCCTTCCTTAAAGGCCGTTTTTCTTGTAGTGTTTTCAATCCACAATTTGACCTCTAATAATGGAAGATATATGCTTAACAACGATAAATATATGAGAACCTATGACTATACTAGCCAATCTCATCAACATTTTCTATTTAGGAAATCCAAAACCCATTTTAAGAATTTCTCATAAAACCCATCTTTCCCTCTTTGATTCTAGTGATTTCTAGCGTGAATTAATGATTAATGAAGGTAAGTAATGAATTCTAAGACCAAGGATCTTACCTCTATGAAGATTCAGTCCCAAATCTCTCAAAATAGCCCAAGTATGCTTAGAAGAGGATGAAATGAAATAACAAGGGTTTAAGGGTTTTTAACTTAGGAAATATCAGAAAACTACCCGTTATGCGTTGCGGCGGTATGGGCACCCGCTACAAGCACACCGGCCACGGCGGCTCAAAGTCTGCTATGGCGCAGCGGCGGTATGGGCACCTATTACAGCACACTTGCCATGGCGTTCCAAAGCCCACTGTGGTGCATGCGCACAATCATCAATAAACCTCGCTACGACGGCATCATGACCGCCACAGCGGATAACCATCTGCTGGGGCGGCATGCCTCGAATTTCCTTTCCACCACTAGAGCGGTCTCTCCACTGGCTATAGCTAGACCACTGCAGCGAGTCTGGGGCCGCAACAGCAGACACCAGACACCATAATTTTTTTGGTTTTGATACTTTCCAATCCGAAATATGACTATTACTCGAGGCCCCACAGATACATAAAAAATATACAAACATACATAAAAATGTGCTACGAATTCATCCGCAGCCTCAGAATTTCCATCAGAGGTCCATTTGACCAAATCAACCCCCAATGGCCTAATGCCAAGTTTTTAACCCAAGTCCCACAACACTCCCAAGTACATTGATAACTAAGCCGAACATACTACCATGTTATAAATGGTCATTCAGACCTCTTGGAATTGACAGAATTCTAAAAACTTTCGTTTACCCAAAAGTCAACTTTGAGTCAAACATATCTCACTTTAAGGCTCAAACTTCACAAAGTCATACTAGAACTCGTCCGATGACCTTGGGAAAGGGTCAACAGGGGTGAAAGGGTCAATGGTACTATAACGACCAAACAGGTCATTACAAACCAGGAGGTAGTGCGAACTCATACGCAACATCTCTAACTCTCTGCATAATCTCAAAAGGACAAATGTAATGAGGACTCAACTTTCCTTTTTTCCAAACCGCATCACACCCTTCATGGGTGAAGCCTCAAGACAAACCCGATCACCTAGCATAAACACTAAATCACGAACTCTCCGATCCAGATAACTCTTTTGCCGACTCTGAGCAGTGAGAAGCCACACCTGAATAATCTTCACTTTATCCAATGAATCTCTGAGCAAGTTCGTACCCCAAGGCCTCACCTCAAAGGAATCAAACCATCCAATGGGTGATCGGCACCTCCTATCATACAAGGCTTCAAAGGGTGCCATCTCGATACTCGAATGATAACTGTTATTGTAAAAGAACTCGGCCAATGCCAAGAATTGGTCCCAATGGCCAATGCTAGGAATTGGTCCCAATCACGCATGCTCTCAACACGTCTTCCGAAGCCTGGATAGTACGCTCAGACTGACCATCAGTCAACTCAACCCGAGTACCCAACTCTCTTTGCAAATTCTTCCAGAAGTAAGAGGTGAACTGAGTCCCTCTATCAGAAAGAATGGAAATGGGCACTCCATGAAAACGAAGAATCTCACGAATGTAGATCTTAGCCAGCTTCTCAGTAGTATAAGTCGTATGAACAAGAATGAAATGAGCTGACTTAGTCAAATGATCGACAATCACCCAAACGGAATCAAACTTACCCAAAGTCCGTGGCAACCCTACCACAAAGTCCATGGAAATCTTTTCCCATTTTCACTCAAGAATGGGCATCCTATGAAAAATCCCATTAGGCTTTTGGTGTTCATACTTCACTTGTTGACAATTCAAGCACCGAGACATAAACTTCATAATATCACTCTTCATGCTACACGACCAGTAGTGTTTCTTCAAATCTCGATACATCTTCATAGCTCCTGGGTGCATAGAATACCTCGAGCTGTGGGCCTTCTCTAAAATCAATCTAGTCAAGTCTCTAGTTCGAGGCACACACACTCGTCCTTTGATCCTTAAAATCCCTTCTTCATCAAGTCTTGCTTCTCGAGCCTTTCCTTTCAACACTTTATCACGGATTTTACTCAACTTTAGGTCATCAAACTGTTGAACTCAAATATGCTCCAATAAAGAAGACCGTGCTGTCATGACCCAACCCCGTGGGCCGCGACTGGCACCCTAGCTGGGTACCCGTACATACCTACCTGACCGAATTTCGTATCGTTCAGATTTTTTTTTCAAACGGATATTACAGAAGTAGGCCGATACAGATACGGCACGCGCGCAAACATATATATATACCTGAACATGCAGACATTTACAGATAAGCCGATAAGGCTAACATACAGACGAAACCCGTAACCCACACATCTATCTACAGGCCTCTGTAGACATACATAATCATATGACGGGACAGGGCCCCGCCGTACCCAGAACTTCCATACATACAGAACATACGGAAAACAAAAGATATATATACCAAAGTACATGCTCCGAATCAAAAGGAGCTCTTCAAGATAGCAGAACCTGTGCCCTAGACTGGCGGCGTGTCACCGAGTGCGCCTGTACCTGCGGGCATGTAACGCAGCCCCCGAAGAACCGGGGGTCAGTACAAAAATGTACCGAGTATGTAAAGAAGAAATATATCAAACGTAATCATGATCTGGACCGGAAGCGCATAAATATACTAGACTGGCTCATAAGCCGGACAAACAGAGTCATAGTCTCGACAGACGGACATAATCATGGTCCAGACAGACAGAATCAGAATCCATACGGACATACAGAATCGGAATCCATACGTACATACAGAATCAGAATCCATACGGACATACAGACATAGTCGTAGTTCAGACGGACAGACAGAAGTATACCTGACAGAATTATACATGCAGAGTAGTGCAGAATCATACTGAATCATACAGAATCATACAGAGGCATGTGCTTATATACATACTGATGGCACATGCATACAGACATACAGATCCCGACCCTGTCTGGGGGCGCGGTAAACAGAACCCGGCCCTCTTAGTACGGGACGCGGTGGACAGACAGAATCAGATCAGATCATATGCCATCCTGGCCGCCATCCCCATACACAAATCATAGTATCATACAGACATACAGATCCCGGCCCGTACGCCGAGGGACGCGGTGAACAATGCAGAGAAATATGCACGATAACAGAACCTGGCCCGGGACGCAGTGAAGGAATGCATTGAGACAGCCACGAACAGATCCATGGGAAACCACATACATACAGACTCAATCAGACTAAAGGGTGCCAAACGGCGAGCCAAAATCAGAGTATACGGATAGTATGCATAGTACGCGCCTATATCCTACTTGGGAAGGCACGACAGATTATTATCAGAATCGGATTCTCAGATGTTCAGAAGTTATTTTATAAGAATTTCATAAAAATAGTTGTATCATAATCAAAATAATAGTTCAGATGGTTTCTGAGAAAATCGGACAAAACGGAAGTATTTAAAGTATTACAGAAGATATCGGGCCTTGCGGGCCCGCCTCGGACCAACTCGAGGCAACATATGTAAATTATCGCTAATAGACCTTATGAGGTCATCCATAATCGTTTGGAAGTGTTCCGACTCCGTTTAGGGGAGTTTTGTACAAAAATTCACTTTAAAGGCAATTTGTAAGAAAATAGCTTCAATTGAATTGAAGGAATTGGAGCGGTTTTCCGTCTCGAATTCCGGAGAACGGAGTCGTACTTAAGGCTCGCGGCCGAGCCTATCACATCCAGAACATGCCTAGGAACAAAGGATAAAGCTTCACATACCTCGATAGTGCCTTACGCTCGCTTGGCGTCGATCCCAACCTCGTCCAAAATCTAGAAATGGTCAAGTTTACCATTTGTTAGTTTCAAACTTTTCAATAATCCAACTTAACACATGTTTGCCTACCGAAATTTCGGCAGCATTTCCTCTGTATATAAGACATCCCCGAGACTTAGCTCGGCTCAATTCACTACACAACAACCCAGAACAACAGCAAAAACAACAACAGACATTAAAACACACACTATGGCATCACTAGCCATCGTTTCGGCATAACGACACATCTTTCGTTTCAAACTTACATTTCCGAACCAAACTTGTTATTTTGATATTCATCACCCACCAAATTCATTACAACATACATCGGAAGCATCCATACCATTTTCACCCAATATTCATAAGGTATGCGAACATTCAAACTTTCCATTAAGCCACTACTTTTCCAATTTTTCCTAACCTTCAACATACAAGTTCATTATACATTTCCATCTTCCAAATTCATCCACAATAATCATAATTTTCCTCTTGATACTTTCATTTCCATTTTTACATAAACCATAACAAAGTTGTATGTTTTCCTACAACAACTTAATAACCATTAAGTTCCTTCACTCTCCTCACATAATCCATGATTAAAACAACCAAAATATTAATTCAAATCAATCCATCAATTTCAATTAAAACAGCCCCTCACCCATAAATTTCAACAAAACAACAAACGAGTTTATAATGTTGTTTTCTCCGTTCTAATTCGTTAAAACTCTAAATAAACACTTTAATAACATAAAAGGAATTTTATAAATACCTTATCAGAAGATCCACCACGAAAATTTCATCCCCCAAGACCAATATTTATCTCAAATTGAAGGCAATGCAACGTACAACGTTTTTCTCTTCATGAGCTTCGGGATTCGGAGCTCGGATTTTGATCAAAATGACCTTCTTAGCCTTGAAGTTTTCTCTCTCTCTCTCTAATGGAATTTTATGGATCTTTTCTGATCTGAAATGTGGAGGAGGAGGCTGAAAACTCCCTTAAATAATAAGGAAATGGGCCTGACCCGGATTGGAATCGGGTTGGGCCCATTTCACTGCCCAGCTTGACCTTTCCGCCTTAAAATGTCCATATCTCCTTGTACCGACGTCGGCTGGGATCCCACGACCTACCGTTGGAAAGCTATTTCAATTATCTACAACTTTTATCTCCGGGCATTTTCCCAAATTCTAAACTTATAATGCCGTGTTTTTCCCCTCCAAGTCAGGTCATCCGAAAACGTTTTCTTAAAAATATTCGTTTGGAGGGCTTCCACTTTGATTTGGCCCCAGGGCCTTTCACGGGTTGTGTTTAACTTTACATATACGATTCATATAACTTTTCACATGTCCCAAAAAAAATATTGATGTGTGGGCCCCACCTCAGCTTACAAATAATTCGACGTTCGAATATGCAGGATATAACATTCTCCCCCCCTTTAGAACATTCGTCCTCGAATGTTCGATTGACCTTAGGGGGCCTCGTGACACTTCGGGGAGGTTCCTTCCTTTCTTTCAAAATTCCTTTCAACGTTACGATTGCTATCAACATCTTTCACCTCTTGTCACACTTCTCGGTTCCTTACAACGTTATCATAATTTCACGTTACATCAAACAGGTTCATAACTAGAGCCAGACGCACAAAAGCATATCGGACAGATTCATAGTCGAAGCCAGATGTACGGAAGTATGTCGGACAAACATGAGATCGGAGTCAGACGTACAAAGAGGTATCAGCTAGATTCGAAATCAGAATCAGACGTACAAAATTGTATCAGAAAGAGTCGTAATCAGAATCAGACATACGGAGATGTATCAGACAGACGCGTGATCAAAATCAGACGTACAGAGATGTATCAGACAGATTCATATCTAGAATCAGACACACAGAGGCGTGTCAGACAGATTCGTAATCAGAGTCAATCATATAGGGGTGTGTCAAACAGAAACGTATTCAGAATCAGATGTACAAAGATTTATCAGACGGGAACATAATCAAGTTCAGAAGTACAGAGGCGTAATAGGCAGAGCCTTATCAGAATCGGGGGTGCAGAAGTATAACAGATAGGATTTGAATTAGAATCAGATCACTCCTATTAAGGCTCCAGTGTTTTATGAAAATTTCCCTTATTTGTAAACTTGTTCGCCAAGTTATCATACAAATCGTCTTACGTGTCGCTTATCGACCTTTTCAAAGATTCCGCTTATTCACACTTCTTATCTTTCATCTTTCCTACCATCCATACTCATTTTCTTTTTCAGACATCGTCATACCAGACCGAGTTATAATGGAATAGGGGTTTTTCTATCCTTTGATGACATTCGAATCCCCGTCTCCGCGTCGTTTCATGTATTCGGTTTAGTAAAACCTTTCGTCTATCACAACATTAGTTGCCGGGACTCGGCTCTTGATCCATATGGGCACCAAACGAAAATTATACACACACACATACACACATACAGATATATTTACTAGTATCTTACTGGCGAACGTCTCTGACTGTTATTGAAATCCGCTCAATTTGCCGAGCGGTGTTGCACCTTTTCTTTTTGCCCATTTAGTCCGCCTCATTCTGCGCGACTCCTGTAAGGGCACTAATTACTCCACACATTCTCTTTTCCTTTAGATTACCCCAAATTTTCATTTATATCTATCATACTTACACTTGTGCAAAATTTTGCATTACTTCCCAGGGGGGTCACCCATCCCAGAATTGCTCTGGCTTGAGCACGCTTAACCCCGAAACTTTCATGCATTTTGACGCGTTAGGGCTGATATAATTTCGTCAATTGCCCTGCAGGACCTTTGTCACATAATTTTAGGGCAAATCGGGGTCTTAGCAAATTTTCGGAAAATTTTTGTAGCAGGTCCCACCCCCGGCTAAGTTGCACAATTACCATATTGCCTTTCTGAATCTCCGATATTCACTTTCATACACATATACATACAATTATAGACAGGCCACAGATTTAAGTCTTCGTCCCACGAATTCCGTCTCCAAATAGTCGGTGAAATCTGATAAAATATCACCATAAGGTGCTCTCCAACCACCGACAGAAGAAAACTAAATTCCGACAAGTATCGCGGAACCTGTTTGTACTTACTTTATATATATTTACTTCCATATCTCTGGAAAAAAATTTGGGCAGAGGTTCCTCTGTATTTCTTACTATCCGAAACCTGTACACAAGAAATACCAACCATGCCTCACAGGGCCAACACATATACGCATATATATATAAGTCATATCATGTCGTCTGGTAGCCACATGGGGCTAACAATTACAGATAAAATTATACAGATGTCGAGGCTTACCTCACATGCCCAACTCGAACAACATCGGAGGCTCCTTCCTGTTCACTTTTCTGTTCAATCTTCAACTTTATATTTCTACCACACATCAAACAACTTCTCCGACACACAGCTTTCATATTATTGCTTACCTGAGTACTGTGCGACCTCCAATATCATCAGCCATTGCCTTCTGTCGATGTCGTCCTTTGGCTGAAATTAAAAGTTAGTCGAAAGGAATTCATATCCTACAGCTGGCTCTATCGCATGATCTAAGATTCAAAGAAGGGTAACATCCTAGATGCCCTGTAGCTTCTTGTTTATAGATGTGGTGCACAACACATCGATAAACAAGACTCTACTAGACACGGCCTGTAGACATTCCGAGGACTAACCGCTCTGATACCACTTCTGTCATGACCCAACCCCGTGGGCCGCGACTGGCACCCTAGCTGGGTACGCGTACATACCTACCTGACCGAATTTCGTATCGTACAAATTTTTTTTTTCAAACGGATATTACAGAAGTAGGCCGATACAGATACGGCACGCGCGCAAACATATATATAAACCTGAACATGCAGACATTTACAGATAAGCCGATAAGGCTAACATACAGACGAAACCCGTAACCCACACATCTATCTACAGCCCTCTACAGACATACAGAATCATATGACGGGACAGGGCCCCGCCGTACCCAGAACTTCCATACATACAGAGCATACGGAAAACAAAAGATATATATACCAAAGTACATGCTCCGAATCAAAAGGAGCTCTTCAAGATAGCAGAACCTGTGCCCTAGACTGGCGGCGTGTCACCGAGTGCGCCTGTACCTGCGGGCATGTAACGCAGCCCCCGAAGAACCGGGGGTCAGTACAAAAGTGTACCGAGTATGTAAAGCAGAAATATATCAAACATAATCATGATCTGGACCGGAAGCGCATAAATATACTAGACTGGCTCATAAGCCGGACAAACAGCGTCATAGTCCCGACAGACGGATATAATCATGGTCCAGACAGACAGAATCAGAATCCATACGGACATACAGAATCGGAATCCATACGTACATACAGAATCAGAATCCATACGGACATACAGACATAGTCGTAGTTCAGACGGACGGACAGAAGTATACCTGACAGAATTATGCATGCAGAGTAGTGCAGAATCATACTGAATCATACAGAATCATACAGAGGCATGTGCTTATATACATACTGATGGCACATGCATACAAACATACAGATCCCGGCCCTGTCTGGGGGCGCGGTAAACAGAACGCGGCCCTCTTAGTACGGGACGCGGTGGACAGACAGAATCAGATCAGATCATATGCCATCCTGGCCGCCATCCCCATTCACAAATCATAGTATCATACAGACATACAGATCCCGGCCCGTACGCCGAGGGACGCGGTGAACAATGCAGAGAAATATGCACGATAACAGAACCTGGCCCGGGACGCAGTGAAGGAATGCATTGAGACAGCCACGAACAGATCCATGGGAAACCACATACATACAGACTCAATCAGACTAAAGGGTGCCAAACGGCGAGCCAAAATCAGAGTATACAGATAGTATGCATAGTACGCGCCTATATCCTACTTGGGAAGGCACGACAGATTATTATCAGAATCGGATTCTAAGATGTTCAGAAGTTATTTTATAAGAATTTCATAAAAATAGTTGTATCATAATCAAAATAATAGTTCAGATGGTTTCTGAGAAAATCGGACAAAACGGAAGTATTTAAAGTATTACCAAAGATATCGGGCCTTGCGGGCCCGCCTCGGACCAACTCGAGGCAACATATGTAAATTATCGCTAATAGACCTTATGAGGTCATCCATAATCGTTTGGAAGTGTTCCGACTCCGTTTAGGGGAGTTTTGTACAAAAATTCACTTTAAAGGCAATTTGTAAGAAAATAGCTTCAATTGAATTGAAGGAATTGGAGCGGTTTTCCGTCTCGAATTCCGGAGAACGGAGTCGTACTTAAGGCTCGCGGCCGAGCCTATCACATCCAGAACATGCCTAGGAACAAAGGATAAAGCTTCACATACCTCGATAGTGCCTTACGCTCGCTTGGCGTCGATCCCAATCTCGTCCAAAATCTAGAAATGGTCAAGTTTACCATTTGTTAGTTTCAAACTTTTCAATAATCCAACTTAACACATGTTTGCCTACCGAAATTTCGGCAGCATTTCCTCTGTATATAAGACATCCCCGAGACTTAGCTCGGCTCAATTCACTACACAACAACCCAGAACAACAGCAAAAACAACAACAGACATTAAAACACACACTATGGCATCACTAGCCATCGTTTCGGCATAACGACACATCTTTCGTTTCAAACTTACATTTCCGAACCAAACTTGTTATTTTGATATTCATCACCCACCAAATTCATTACAACATACATCGGAAGCATCCATACCATTTTCACCCAATATTCATAAGGTATGCGAACATTCAAACTTTCCATTAAGCTACTACTTTTCCAATTTTTCCTAACCTTCAACATACAAGTTCATTATACATTTCCATCTTCCAAATTCATCCACAATAATCATAATTTTCCTCTTGATACTTTCATTTCCATTTTTACATAAACCATAACAAAGTTGTATGTTTTCCTACAACAACTTAATAACCATTAAGTTCCTTCACTCTCCTCACATAATCCATGATTAAAACAACCAAAATATTAATTCAAATCAGTCCATCAATTTCAATTAAAACAGCCCCTCACCCATAAATTTCATCAAAACAACAAACGAGTTTATAATGTTGTTTTCTCCGTTCTAATTCGTTAAAACTCTAAATAAACACTTTAATAACATAAAAGGAATTTTATAAATACCTTATCAGAAGATCCACCACGAAAATTTCATCCCCCAAGACCAATATTTATCTCAAATTGAAGGCAACGCAACATACAACGTTTTTCTCTTCATGAGCTTCGGGATTCGGAGCTCGGATTTTGATCAAAATGACCTTCTTAGCCTTGAAGTTTTTTCTCTCTCTCTCTAATGGAATTTTCTGGATCTTTTCTGATCTGAAATGTGGAGGAGGAGGCTGAAAACTCCCTTAAATAATAAGGAAATGGGCCTGACCCGGATTGGAATCGGGTTGGGCCCATTTCACTGCCCAGCTTGACCTTTCCGCCTTAAAATGTCCATATCTCCTTGTACCGACGTCGCCTGGGATCCCACGACCTACCATTGGAAAGCTATTTCAATTATCTACAACTTTTATCTCTGGGAATTTTCCCAAATTCTAAACTTATAATGCCGTTTTTTTCCCCTCCAAATCAGGTCATCCGAAAACGTTTTCTTAAAAATATTCGTTTGGAGGGCTTCCACTTTGATTTGGCACCAGGGCCCTTCACGGGTTGTGTTTAACTTTACATATACGATTCATATAACTTTTCACATGTCCCAAAAAAAATATTGATGTGTGGGCCCCACCTCAGCTTACAAATAATTCGACGTTCGAAAATGCAGGATATAACACGTGCCTCCACACAAGCCAGAACCCTTCAAGGTTCAGATATATCAAGCCTAAGCAAGGAATTTGCCAAAGTCTGAATCTCTCTAACCAAATGTCGCTCCCCAATATGAAGACATGCAAGGCTACCTATACTAACTGACTTTCGACGCAAGGCATCTGTGACAACATTTGCCTTGCCCGGTTGGTATAGAATAGACATATCATAATCCTTGAGTAACTCCAACCACCTTCGCTGCCTCATGTTAAGATCCTTCTGATTGAATATATGCTGAAGACTCTTATGATAGGTGAAAACCTGACAATGCACACCATAGTGATAGTGCCACCAATTTTTCAAAGCAAACACTACCGCCGCTAACTCCAATTCATGAACGGGGTAGTTCTTCTAGTGTACCTTCAATTACCTAGAAGCATAGGTTATGACTTTCCCTTTCTGCATAAGAAAACAACTAAGACTCAACCTCGAAGCGTCAAAATACACGATAAAACCCTCTCCCTTTGCGGGAAGAGTCAAAATGGGAGCTGAAGTCAACAAAGCTTTGAGCTTTCGGAAGCTCGCCTCACCCGAAAGATTAGTAGGGAAAACCTCTGGAAACACTCTCACAACCGGTACCGACTCAAGTGGAGGAGTCTCGGTACTGGTATCAAAAACATAAGCAATATAGGCTAGACACCCTTTCTCTACCATTAATCGAGCCTTAAGAAATGACACAATATGCTTAGGCGCGTGGCTATTCATACCCTTCCATTCTAACGTAGAAATCCTAGGCATGGCTAAAGTAACCGTCTTGGCATGACTATCCAAGATCGCGTGGTACGGGGATAACCAACGCATGCCTAAAATGACATCGAAGTCCATCATATCTAAAAGTATTAGGTCAATCCAAGTCTCATAACCCATCAAAGTAACCACACAAGATCGGTACACACGAACCACTACTACGGGCTCTCCCACCGGAATAGAAACATAAACAGGAGCATCAAGAGACTCACACATCATATCAAGACCCAATGCAAGGTAAGTAGACACATAATATTAAGTAGAACATGGATCAAACAAGGCAATAACTGACTGGTGACAAGCGAAAATATTACTTGTGATCACCTCATCTGAAGCCTCTGCCTCGGGTCTACCCGAAATGCGTAACATGAGCTCCACCACCATCAGACTGTGAACCCCCATGACTACCTCCACGGCTGGTCTGGCTTCCACCCCTAACTGAATAAGAACTCCCTCTACCACTCTGTGAACCACCTCTCGACGGCTGACTAGCTAGTCTCCGAGTAGAAACCTAAGAACTGGGTATGAACCACCCTGTCGAACTCGGAGGAAATCTCTGGGATAATGCCCAACCTGACAATACTCACAATACCCACCAAGTGTTGTTGGCTACTGAGAAGAACTGGAGTAACCATCACGACCTCCGGCTCGAAAATGCGATGACTAAGAGCCTTAACCCGGACTATACTGTCACGACCCGACCAGGGGCCGTGACGAGTACCCGATACTTGTACCGAGCACCCCTTAGCTATCCTGTACAAACAGTGCCATATTTTTTTTTTCTAAACATTAACATTTGCAGTAAACTTTCTAATATCGCGTTACACCAGAACGCGGACCATTCGGAATAAAATACATTAAACTGTACATAGCTGACTGTGTATATCTGTCTACGAGCCTCTAGACATAGTACATTTATACAGAGTAAGGGCCGAGTACTATCGCGCCCGAAAATACATACACAAAATAGTACTGATGAAATAAGGCTCCGGAATAACTGGAGCGCTGTCGAATGCTGCTGATAGGGCACTAGGAATCTAGTCCGTATACCTGCTGACCTGCGCGGCATGAAACGCAGCGTCCACAAGAAGGGACGTCAGTACGAATAATGTACCGAGTATGTAAGGCATGGAAAACAATACAAGCAGTAACATGAAGTACGATCAATAATAATATCACGGAGCCATAGGGCGTATAACGAGGCAAGAACGTAACCTGTACATAGGAAGGCCCCTCTTTAGGCCTGCTGTCATGTAGGCTTGTCTTTTCGTCTTTGAAACGTTTCTTTTCATAGGCATAGGAATCACATCTTTATATTACTTATTCACGTGTACAGAAATAAAACAGTACGTTTCAGTAACGGTATCATTTGCTCACGCTTACGGACACCGAATACAATCGGCTCTCCCAACCCCCCTCCCTCGGTGTCCCTTATTCATGTATACAGAAAACAGTACAATTCAGTAGACGGTATCTTTCATTTACATTTACAGACGCCGAATACAGCCGGCTCTCCCAACCCCCTCCCCAACGATGACCCAACATAGTACATCACATATGTATCACACATTATATATATATATATACAGACGCCGCGTACGGCTCATCCCATATCCCGCGTCCGGGCATCCCGCGTCCAGGATGGAATCCAACTGAATCAGGTGGTGATATAACAGTGGCCCTTCCCTTTTTCCCCACATACACATACATATACATTTACTCATCTTTTATGCATATACATGTCTTATATACATTTACTTTACCATATATATATACATACCCATACACGTATACCCGTTTTATGTACCTATATCATATAAGCACACAAGAGAGCCAAGGAAAATCATGTATCCATCGGAGTGACATAAGGTCGGTGACCTCCGATTACATTACGGAATGCTAGTGATAGCTTTGTCTCACCTTGAAGGAACAAGTATTTTAAGGCGAAACTATCAACGGAAAATAGTGTTACAGTAACCGAAAATGAAATCTTAGGTATTTTAGAAATGAAGTTATAACTAGAAAATATAAATATGGTTCAACAATTAGTTTATCGCTTTCATGTTTATATGAAGTACTTGGCTTAGTCGTAGAGTCGTTCCGGTCGTACTTATCATAGCTACATTCTCTTGTCCGACATTGTCATTATCATTATCCTCATAGAAACACTCCCGCTGGAGTAGTCATAGTACTTATCACTTGGTGACGAAATCGGGATCAAAGGCCCCCTTTTGATTCACTTCAAGTACGTTAACCAAGATTATAGGAAAATCCGAGAGTAACGGGCCCACCTCGGGCCGGACGAGGTAGCGTATATAATTTACCCACAGTACGTGTCATAACGTTACTTGTATGAGTCTTAGGGTAATCGGGTCCCGCTTAGGCAAGTT
This sequence comes from Lycium barbarum, assembly GCF_019175385.1. NCBI lineage: Eukaryota > Viridiplantae > Streptophyta > Magnoliopsida > Solanales > Solanaceae > Lycium > Lycium barbarum. Next base: position 64,016,767 of record NC_083344.1, on the reverse strand, counting down.
ATAGAGGTCTAGAATGTCTTTTCATCGTTTTGCACACTTTCTACTTCAATTCAATTGAACGAAAAGTTGAAAACTTTAGGTGCGGATTCCGGGGATTAGGGTTATCCCCGAGACTCGTACCCGACTTCGTTTAGTTAAGACATGCCATAGAAAGAAAGGTGAAGCCTTACATACCTCTTTCCGCTCCTTTAGCTACTCCAAATTCGAGTCACAATCTCGTCAAAATCTGCGATTTGGTCATTTTTACCAAAACTCTCATTAGCATACTTAGAGTTAACACCTTAAGGAAACAATTGGCTACCGAAATTTCGGCAACATTTCCTCTGTAAATACACCATCCTCGACATTCAATATAACCAAATTCTTGACAAACACAATCCGGGAATTCAAACCCGGCCAAACTATTATCATAGCTCAATAATCACACTAGTGATTCACACATTTAGTTCAAGACACATGATATCAATTTGCTACTTTCTTCAAAACTTTCCAACTTCAATAAACACAATAGCAACCTTGTAATATATATTTCCTCAACATTATACTAATACCATTACTTACTATCCATGCAAGAACATTGTCCTCCAATATACATAATCTCCCACTTACCAATACTTCACCAAGGTCACCAAATCTTTATTTGCGATATGAAATCTACGACACAACAACTACAACATTGAATATAACTTGCTCATTATTCTTCATTCTTCAACACATATACATTGCCATACATACAATATACACGGCCATGTACACATAATAAAATTACTATACCTCACGGCCATACACAACATCAATATTCTCCAACTCATTCAACTTTCATTTTCTACACATTACTTACAAACATAACAACCAAATACTAGTTAACACAATTGAAGCATGGCTTCTACACATACATATAGGTACACGGCCACATATCATATTTCTCTCCTTCATGAATTTCATCCATTTTAGCATACTACAACACATATAAACCATATATAACACATAAAACAAGATTAGAATTTACCTATCTTCTTCAACTTCTTATTTGCCTAACTCTTGGCAACTTGTATGATTTTGAACCTTTCTTGCTCCAACAACAACTCCACCTTGTTAAGCACCCTTCACTTGGTCGAAAATGATTTTTGGAGGAATTTTTGCAAATTTTTCTTGGGAATTCTTGTTATGGCCGAATGGCCTAGGTTATTTTCTCCTTCTTTCTTTTCTCCTCAAGTCTTGAAATTTCTAGAGGTTAGCAAGATAAGGATGACTTACTCATCCTATTTATTGACAAATTTTTGATCAATATGGGCTTGGACCCAAGTCCTTGGCCGGTTGGGCCTAGAAATTTCCCAAATATTTACTTTCAAGCCCACTTGTATTTTTTTTTTTTTGCTAGTTTATGTAACCAAAATTGCCCTTCATCTTCTTCCATATTTTCACGAGTCATATTGCGAATTTCCCTTTATGCCCTTGACCTTCCTTATTAATTCCACTTCTAAGTTTTTCATAAGCAACTCATATGTCAAACAAAATAAGATATGGCCTTGCTTGTTATCTTCCCGCGATTGCCTTGAATTATCCGAATGTGAAAAATGCGGGATATAACATCCTCCCCCCCTTCAGAACATTCGTCCTCGAATGTTAAACTTGGCTCATAGCGTAGTACAATATTTCGGGGAGGTCTCCTTTGTAAATACCTCCTGTCGCTTAGCATATTCATCTTAGAAGCTTAGGTTGCCCTTTTTACGACCTTTACGGTTGAAATTCCTTCTTCATGGCGTCCGCTGCGTCTATCCCCTCACTAGACATGTTCCCGTATGCCGCCATATTAGGTATTCCTTGCCTTAGCTAGTGTGGACTCAATATTGGCCTCACCCTGACATTTGTACTTTTCTCCTTCGTTCCCAAAGCTTTCCGTTGTCACGACTTCCCTTTTTCTGTTTGTCTAGTCCGGCTCGGCCTATGTGACTCGTGTGGGGTTTCTAACCACTTCCCACACCCCAATTTACTCTGGGCTACCTACTTTTACACTCGTCTCTTGTTTCCGCATCTATGAAATTTTCAGCATATTTCCCAGGGGGTCACCCATCATGGGATTACTCCCACCTGAGCACGCTTAACTTTGAAGCTTTAATGCATTTCAATGTCTCGGTGTCAATATTTTTACTTCCGCTTCCTCGTACCACTTATGCCGCATAATATGGAACGAGTTGGGGTCTCGGCAGTTTTCGAAACGTCCGCGTAACACGTCTTTTCCTTTATTTACAGTTCTAACCTTCGCAATTTTCGGGTGTTCGCCTTTTACCTATGCGTATGGCCACTTCCGTCCAAATTTCCAAATTCTCAATGTGTTCAGTAATACAGAGGACAGTATAGGGAAAAAAATAAATTTTGAATTAATTAACACATGTCTATCACAGAGGATACTGAAAAAGTACATATGGCCGCGTCTGCGGAAGCCTCAGGGTCCTGTCGTCCTGTCAGTGCATATAGGCGGTGCGGAGGACCGGCTGAACTAGGTGCTCCTCCCCTACCTCGGCCGCGGCCTGCTGGAGCCTGAGAAGTCTGTCCACGAGGGCGCACGGTCGACGACGAACCGATCGCTGATCCGGCTGGCTGAGTTTGGCCTCCTCCATCCTTTAGTGGGCAATCACGTACAAAATGGTCAGTCCGACCACAGGCAAAACAACCACCGGTGTCTAGGTAGCACTGCCCAGAGTGTGGCTTGCCACACCGAGCACATCGTGGTGGGGGAAGCCCCGTCCTGCTAGAATCGGCTCTGTACTGGAGTCTTGAAGCCTTAGAGCCTTGTCCTGTTCCTGAATTGGTAGGTCGGTCAAATCCCCATTCCGCTAATCGAGGAGGTGCACTGGCCGCTGGTTGGCCCGAATACCCAGATTGCTCTTGTGCCTGCCCCCCTCTATACTCGCTCCTACCCCTAGAAAATCTGCCTTTTTTTCTGGAACCCCTATCTGGATAGCTCTCCTCTCTCCGTGTCTGATACTGCTCCTCCAGATTTTGGGCGTGGGCCTGGATGCGAGTAATAGTCATCCCGTCTTGGAGTGAGGCCGTCAAACACTCCTTAACCAAATGTGGCCCTAGCCCGCTTACAAATCGGTGCACATGGTCTCCCCTATCTGCTATCAGGGCGGGGGCATACCTGGCGAGCGAGTTGAAACGAAGGCTGTATTCCCGAACGCTCATATTTCCCTGTCTCAAGTTCAAGAACATATCGGCTCGAGCCCGTCGAACCTCTGGCGGTAGAAAATGTCATAGGAAAGCCTCAGTGAACTCCTGCCAAACCGGAGGGGGTGCATTTGCTCCCCTCGATGATATCCAGTTACCGTACCACAGAACTGCCACATCCCGCAGCCTGTATGAAGCCAACTCTACGGACTCCGTATCCGAAGCATGTATGATCCTCAGAGTCCTCAGCATCTCGTCTATAAAACCCTGCGGGTCCTCCTCTGGCTTCGATCCATAGAACTCTGGCGGCTTCAGGGTAATAAAGTCTCGGGCCCTTGCGCTTACCGCCCTGTCGCCTGTGTCCACATCTTGCCGCTGAGCTTGCGCGGCGACTAGCTGGGTCAATAACTGGATGGCCTCTGCCATCTGCTGGCCCGGAGCTGCTGGCGGTGGAACTGGAGGTGCGGGGGCTGGAGCTGGAGCTCTTCCCTGCTCTGCCGGTGCAGGGGGTGCAGGAACAGTCTGAGGGGGAGCTTCATTGTGAGATTCTTCTTCGTCTAGCTCCTGTTCAACTCTGCGGGCCGCCGCCCCCTTGGCTTTCTCGGCCGTCGTAGCCTTTCTCTTCGGCGGCATTACTGAAACCATAACATCGGTTTTAGAAAAGGAGCATGGAAGCCTGGTAACATAGCTCTATCGCACGATTTCAGAATACAAAGAAGGTCACATTTCCTAAATGCCCTGTAGCCTCCTGTCTATAAGTATGGCGCGCTACACACCCATAGACAAGACTCTACTGGACACGGCTCGTAGACAAACCCTAGGACCGAACTGCTCTGATACCACTTCTGTCACGACCCGACCAGGGGCCGTGACGAGTACCTGATACTTGTACCGAGCACCCCTTAGCTATCCTGTACAAACAGTGCCATATTTTTTTTTTTCTAAACATTAACATTTGCAGTAAACTTTCTAATATCGCGTTACACCAGAACGCGGACCATTCGGAATAAAATACATTAAACTGTACATAGCTGACTGTGTATATCTGTCTACGAGCCTCTAGACATAGTACATTTATACAGAGTAAGGGCCGAGTACTATCGCGCCCGAAAATACATACACAAAATAGTACCGATGAAATAAGGCTCCGGAACAACTGGAGCGCTGTCGAATGCTGCTGATAGGGCACTAGGAATATGGTCCGTATACCTGCTGACCTGCGCGGCATGAAATGCAGCGTCCACAAGAAGGGACGTCAGTACGAATAATGTACCGAGTATGTAAGGCATGGAAAACAATACAAGCAGTAACATGAAGTACGATCAATAATAATATCACGGAGCCATAGGGCGTATAACGAGGCAAGAACGTAACCTGTACATAGGAAGGCCCCTCTTTAGGCCTGCTGTCATGTAGGCTTGTCTTTTCGTCTTTGAAACGTTTCTTTTCATAGGCATAGGAATCACATCTTTATATTACTTATTCACGTGTACAGAAATAAAACAGTACGTTTCAGTAACGGTATCATTTGCTCACGCTTACGGACACCGAATACAATCGGCTCTCCCAACCCCCCTCCCTCGGTGTCCCTTATTCATGTATACAGAAAACAGTACAATTCAGTAGACGGTATCTTTCATTTACATTTACAGACGCCGAATACAGCCGGCTCTCCCAACCCCCTCCCCAACGATGACCCAACATAGTACATCACATATGTATCACACATTATATATATATATATACAGACGCCGCGTACGGCTCATCCCATATCCCGCGTCCGGGCATCCCGCGTCCAGGATGGAATCCAACTGAATCAGGTGGTGATATAACAGTGGCCCTTCCCCTTTTCCCCACATACACATACATATACATTTACTCATCTTTTATGCATATACATGTCTTATATACATTTACTTTACCATATATATATACATACCCATACACGTATACCCGTTTTATGTACCTATATCATATAAGCACACAAGAGAGCCAAGGAAAATCATGTATCCATCGGAGTGACATAAGGTCGGTGACCTCCGATTACATTACGGAATGCTAGTGATAGCTTTGTCTCACCTTGAAGGAACAAGTATTTTAAGGCGAAACTATCAACGGAAAATAGTGTTACAGTAACCGAAAATGAAATCTTAGGTATTTTAGAAATGAAGTTATAACTAGAAAATATAAATATGGTTCAACAATTAGTTTATCGCTTTCATGTTTATATGAAGTACTTGGCTTAGTCGTAGAGTCGTTCCGGTCGTACTTATCATAGCTACATTCTCTTGTCCGACATTGTCATTATCATTATCCTCATAGAAACACTCCCGCTGGAGTAGTCATAGTACTTATCACTTGGTGACGAAATCGGGATCAAAGGCCCCCTTTTGATTCACTTCAAGTACGTTAACCAAGATTATAGGAAAATCCGAGAGTAACGGGCCCACCTCGGGCCGGACGAGGTAGCGTATATAATTTACCCACAGTACGTGTCATAACGTTACTTGTATGAGTCTTAGGGTAATCGGGTCCCGCTTAGGCAAGTTATAGAGGTCTAGAAGGTCTTTTCATCGTTTTGCACACTTTCTACTTCAATTCAATTGAACGAAAAGTTGAAAACTTTAGGTGCGGATTCCGGGGATTAGGGTTATCCCCGAGACTCGTACCCGACTTCGTTTAGTTAAGACATGCCATAGAAAGAAAGGTGAAGCCTTACATACCTCTTTCCGCTCCTTTAGCTACTCCAAATTCGAGTCACAATCTCGTCAAAATCTGCGATTTGGTCATTTTTACCAAAACTCTCATTAGCATACTTAGAGTTAACACCTTAAGGAAACAATTGGCTACCGAAATTTCGGCAGCATTTCCTCTGTAAATACACCATCCTCGACATTCAATATAACCAAATTCTTGACAAACACAATCCGGGAATTCAAACCCGGCCAAACTATTATCATAGCTCAATAATCACACTAGTGATTCACACATTTAGTTCAAGACACATGATATCAATTTGCTACTTTCTTCAAAACTTTCCAACTTCAATAAACACAATAGCAACCTTGTAATATATATTTCCTCAACATTATACTAATACCATTACTTACTATCCATGCAAGAACATTGTCCTCCAATATACATAATCTCCCACTTACCAATTCTTCACCAAGGTCACCAAATCTTTATTTGCGATATGAAATCTACGACACAACAACTACAACATTGAATATAACTTGCTCATTATTCTTCATTCTTCAACACATATACATTGCCATACATACAATATACACGGCCATGTACACATAATAAAATTACTATACCTCACGGCCATACACAACATCAATATTCTCCAACTCATTCAACTTTCATTTTCTACACATTACTTACAAACATAACAACCAAATACTAGTTAACACAATTGAAGCATGGCTTCTACACATACATATAGGTACACGGCCACATATCATATTTCTCTCCTTCATGAATTTCATCCATTTTAGCATACTACAACACATATAAACCATATATAACACATAAAACAAGATTAGAATTTACCTATCTTCTTCAACTTCTTATTTGCCTAACTCTTGGCAACTTGTATGATTTTGAACCTTTCTTGCTCCAACAACAACTCCACCTTGTTAAGCACCCTTCACTTGGTCGAAAATGATTTTTGGAGGAATTTTTGCAAATTTTTCTTGGGAATTCTTGTTATGGCCGAATGGCCTAGGTTATTTTCTCCTTCTTTCTTTTCTCCTCAAGTCTTGAAATTTCTAGAGGTTAGCAAGATAAGGATGACTTACTCATCCTATTTATTGACAAATTTTTGATCAATATGGGCTTGGACCCAAGTCCTTGGCCGGTTGGGCCTAGAAATTTCCCAAATATTTACTTTCAAGCCCACTTGTATTTTTTTTTTTTTTTGCTAGTTTATGTAACCAAAATTGCCCTTCATCTTCTTCCATATTTTCACGAGTCATATTGCGAATTTCCCTTTATGCCCTTGACCTTCCTTATTAATTCCACTTCTAAGTTTTTCATAAGCAACTCATATGTCAAACAAAATAAGATATGGCCTTGCTTGTTATCTTCCCGCGATTGCCTTGAATTATCCGAATGTGAAAAATGCGGGATATAACATATACCCACTACGGCCCGAAGAACAACCATGAGAAGGCTAAATAGCTGCCTTAATTGGACAACTGAAATAAGGATGGTGACCCCTACTCTGATGATCACAGCCTCCAGAAAAGAAACCTTTAAAACTTTCTGTGGAACGGGGCTTCTTCCAAGACCTATCCGCAAACTCCTGGTGCCTAAGAGTCTCCATACTCCGCACAGCATCAACAACACCCTGAAAGACCTTGCCCGAAGTGGCAACAAAAGTAGCAGTAACCTTAAGATGATAAGATAAACCTTAAATGAACTTGCAGATCCTTTCCGCCTCATCAGGTAGAATAGTCAAAGCATGACGGGATAAGGCATGAACCTCCATCTCATACTCTGTGACACTCATAGTCCCCTGCTCAAGATGGTTAAACCTCTCACGCCTCTCCTCACACAAACTAAACGGGACCTACTTCTCTAAGAGCACTCTTGAGAACTCTTTCTAGGTGAGCGGAGGCAATCTAATAAGCCTCATCTCTAATAAAGCTTGCCACCACTGCTTGGCGGGACCAATCATCTGCATCGCCACAAACCCCACACCATTGGACTCTACTTGTCCAAGGGTGTCCAACCTCTCATGACAGCTAACCAAGACTCATAAGCATCGGCATCAGGATGTCCAACATAAGTCTACAGCTTCATCTTGTAGGCTGAACCACTGGCCGTGCAATAATACTTGAAAGAGATATACACGGAGTACCAACACCTGAAGCTGGGACTCAAAGAGCTTGAGGAGCCACAGGGCACTTGGCCACGCTTCTAGAGTCCCGAAACCTGTGGCTACCTACTCGGGAGTCTGTACTGCTACCCAAGTCTGGGATCCCTCAGAAAGAGTCGGTATCATGCCTGCTTGAGACATCCAATCGAAGTAACTCAGAAGGCAGACCATGGCATCCTGTGGAAACTCTGTAGGCGGGTGAACTGAAATAGTATGACTAGGTACATCCATGGGCTCCCCACCCTCGACCTGGTCACCCTCTGGATTGGGGGATGCCTCACGAACAGGATCATGAGCGGCTATTGGCGCTCTAGCAACACGGGCCCTAACCCAGCCTCGACCTTTACCACGTACTCTACCTCACCTCACAGTTTGAGGAGCAGGTACGGGAGCTAGTGCTGGACCCTGACCACCTACTGCGGCTGACTGTGTTCTCACAATATTTGAGAGAATAAAATAAAGATGTCTTAGAACACATTAGAAATAATTACGCACGATAAGCAATAAAAGACAAGAGTTTTCCTATATGTCTTATAGCCTCCCGAATATAAGTACGGAGCTCTTCGTAGCCATCCGCGAGCCCTTTGTATTGGTGAGATCGATTAACCTGGCACTCTGATACCAATTAGTCATGACCCAATTTACCAAGTCGTGATGGCACTAGTCCCACCATAACAGTAAGCCAACACAAACCATTAACAACCCAAATTTAGGGGAATACTAAAAGCGAAATTGAAATCATACAAGTCCATTTCTCGTCTTAAACAATCTTAAATAGAAATGCTTAGAAGTTATTACAAATCTTCCCAAAATCTGATGTCACCAAACACAAGGACTACTAAGGAGTACAAATAGTCTGAAAATACATAAATAGAACTATTTGGAATGAAGAAAGACAGAAGGTAAATGATAGAGGAAAGTCTGGAGCCATCCAGAACAATAGTGCTCACCCCGATCTCTCTGCAAAGGCTCTAGCAGGCAGCCTGGTAGTCACGAGCTCCACTCGTACTGGGGACCAAATCTGTACATAAAAAGGTGCAGCAAGTGTAGCGTGAGTACAATAAACAACTAGTACTCAGCGGCATCGTTGACCGACCCTTTTCGGAACAGACACAAGGGTTGGTTCATGGTACCACAACCACACTAGTCTGCCATTAGTCCATAATATGAGATAATCACATTAACAACTAAACCCATATAACAGATAGATTTCAAGATAAGACAAGTCAGATACTAATAATCACCACAAAGATTTAAAGTATGGATGAATGAGATGCAAATTCAATGCAAGGTCTGTTTCCACTTCCCCATATACACACGTTAGAATGTCAATAAATCGTGACCCATGGAAGCTCATGCGGCCCATATATCACCGCTCCGGTAAATCCTAGGATCACGGTCTCGTCATATCATATGTCAATAACATGTCTCTTAGCCGACCGACCCATTTGTCAACGGAACGCGCTAAAGCATCTTCACTCATCCGAAACTAGATCCCATTGGAGTCGCAATTATATCCTCAAATCATATGCATAAAATACGTATAAAATATGAATATGGCATACATCCAGTCAATAACAAGTATATAAGCATGAAATCAATCATTATGTTCTCAATATCACTGATGAGGACACAAATCAGCAAGACAGGCAATAATAATAAGAGACATAAAGTACGGGCTTTGGACCCCAATCAGAGATACAAAGGATCTTACGATTCTATCAGCTAGTGCCCAAAGCATGGCATTCAAGCCTACTATACCATTGAAATTGTGCAAGTA